>NC_026005.2:35973979-36272559 GCF_000442705.2 Elaeis guineensis | reverse complement strand
ATATTTTTGAAGTTATGAAGGTTTGAAGTGCATGAGTCGACTCATGAGTCAACTCATGGCACTGTGAGCTGATTGGCACGCAAAAATTCTCCTTGGCACGTTAGTTTTCTGGCTTGGCACGACCTGTGAGTCGACTCATGAGTCGACCCACAAGGCATGAGTCGACTCATGAGTCGACCCCTGCTAATTTGAGCCAAGAATTTCCAGAAATGCATTCTCTGGTTTTTGCAACAAAGGTCGACTCATGAGTCGACCCCTGAATCATGAGTCGACTCATGAGTCGACCCCTGCGACGGGAAATGTCAGCAACGGCTATTTTTTTGCCCATTTTAATTGCCATTTATGCTTCCTAAAAATCCTCTAACGGCTCTTTATCTACCTAAATTATTTTCTCTTGCTTCTAATGCTACAAAATGCTTAAAATGATGAAAAAAATTGCAGATTAAATAGCGGATCAAACGTGAAATCAAAAATGAGAAGAATAGAAGAAAGGATTCAAAATTTGCAAGAAAAAGCCTGAGATCAACGAAAAATCCAAAAAGAAAAAGAGAGAGGATCCACAATATACCAGAGAGATTGTGAAAGAGAAAAGCAAGATCTTTCAAGGAGAGAATTCTTCACGCC
Organism: Elaeis guineensis; assembly: GCF_000442705.2. NCBI lineage: Eukaryota > Viridiplantae > Streptophyta > Magnoliopsida > Arecales > Arecaceae > Elaeis > Elaeis guineensis. The sequence goes on along the minus strand of NC_026005.2, from coordinate 36,271,935 downwards.
TATTGTTTCAACCTTGATATAGAGATCATTCAAAAGATCTTCAATCAACAATCAACCTCTTCTCAAGCATTCAAGCGTTCATCCACTTTGAGAAAATCCGAAAAAGGGGTTCTTCATTTGAGTAAAGCTTTTATTGTTATATTCGCTCATTTAAGGAGCTGTTATTGTATTAATTTGTGTTCAAATTTTTCTTACTCTTTGTGAGTTTTTGTTCTTGTTTTTGGAGGATTTCCAAAACAAGGAAAGGTTGATCCGAACCTGAAATCGGAGTGTTTTGGATTTACTTATACCCGGGAAACAAGTGATCTAGCTTGGGATAGCTAGTGTCGGAGTTTCCGACATTTTGTATTCGGGTTGAATACAAAGGATAGTGGATTGAAATTCTCAAGTAGGATCTTGGGGAGTGGATGTAGGTGCAAGGTTAGCACCGAACCACTATAAATCCTTGTGTTTGTGGTGTGCTTTATCGCTTCACTTTATTTCTTTATTATATTCTTGCATTCCTGCTTTAGGTAATTAATATTGAATTAAAGTCTTTGTTTTGATCTTCATAAGTAATCTGTTGGGCTTAAAATTTTTTAGAAACCGAATTCACCCCCCCTCTTGGGTTGCATAGCTGGGCAACATTTTTCTCATGCAAAGCCCTCCTCACGCCCTACTTTAATGCGCCAAATGAGTGGATAAGGATGATTGGTTGGCCATTCAAATTCAAAACAAAGTTTGAATTTGAATGAGCAACCAATCTTAGCGCCTTGACCTTATCCTCTTTTAGCGCCCCATTTATTACACGAGAAAATATTTCTCATGAAATCACTCATGCACAAATTAAGCCACGCCCTCCTCTTCTCACGCCCTTAGTGGATAGGGATAAATTGGTTTCCATTTGAATTCAAAATTTGATTTGAATTCAAATGTGCAATTACTCATCTTTGTCCTCTCACGTGGATAAGACGTTTGACATTATTTTAAAAGGAGGAGAAGAGTAGGGCATGTGCAAGAAAATTTTTGGAGAGAAAATCTAGACGTGAGGAATCCTTGTGTGCAAAGTGAAGATCTATATCCTTCCGAGAGAAAAAGAAAGAAAAAAAAAAGTATGCGCAGGGTTTCAGTGAGTTCTTCAGGGTTTCAGTCTGGAGTTCGGAAAGTGAGAAGGTGAGCTACGAGTGTTGTGAGCCCACCAAATTTTAGAGAGATCTTCAACATCCTCTCAAGCACGTCTACTGATGATCTGGAGTATCCAAAGATTCGACAGACATCGATCGAAGGAGTTCGATCATCATCGACTGTCGAAAGGGCTCTACAATGAGCTAGCACTCGTGTGAAGTCAATCAGACCGGGAGCTTCATGTGGACGATCCGTAGAGGCCAGACATACTGTGTGACTGCATTGTGATGATCAGACTCTCTTGACGATGATCAGATTACGATGATCTACTACCCGCATAAAGGTATTGTGTTCTGAACACATTACAGTAAAGTGTTTACTGTTCAAATTTGAATTTCAAATTTAAATACATGCATGCTATATATCATATTTAGATTCTAGTATAGGATAAATTTTTATTAATTAATTAGATTAATTAATAATTTCTACTATAAAATAGTGATTTTGAAAAAAATTTAAAATTATCATTTTATCCCTGCACTGAATTTTTCCCACAAATGGTATCAGAGCGGGTTCTTAGATATGATATATATATTTGCATGCGTAGATTAAGTTGTAATCTAAAAGTTTAAATTTTAAATTTTAAATTTTAAATTTTAAATTTTAAATTTAAATTTTAAAATTGATATATTTAGATATACTTGATCCAAGTAGCAAGTAATCGAATTGGGTTGGTTGCCAAGGTCGTCCGGTCATAGGAGAAAAGAAGGGTTTAAAGGCCCTCTCCTCCTATTCGATGGGGTCTCCTATGGCGGTAGGGGTGCCGCTACAATTATATCCCATGCAGATGAAGCAGCGAAAGTAATTATTTGTAAAGGTTCAATTGTGAAATTTATCATGAATGTGTTAGATTAGATCTAAAGGAATATTCATGATTTTTTTTTTGATTAAATTATTTTCTGTTATATAATTAGCAATAGGATTGCTATTTATGAAATATGCTGATCTATTTGTGAAATGAGTCAACATATTTGGTGAACAAAAAATAAAACCTTTCAAATTTGAAAATTATTTTTGAAATGCCAAACCCTGACCCATCAGCCCAAATACTTAATTAAAAGAATTAAGTGTTGTCTAGTAGGTCTAGAATTGTGAATTAAGACCTAAGACAATTGCATAAACTTGTGGGTCAGTGGGTTAGATGGATTAGGTTCATAATTGGGTTAGACCTAGGTTAGCTTAAAGAAATGGACTAAATTAGAATAATTGATCAAATCTAATCAAAAAGTTGAATTAGATTAGGTCAAGGATACTCTAGACTCAACTCTAATAGTTGTAGTTGAATGGGTCCATATCTTTAACTAGACCAAGATGGACTTAATTCATGGCTACGCGGTGGAACCCTATTTACTAAGTTGATCAAATTAAAACTAATGAACCGGTTGGTGTCTAAGGTAAGTTTAACAGTTTGACTAGTGGTTTTTAAGCGGGAGCTACTCGCAGTGATTCGATCTCTGACGAGTTAATGGCTTATCCCCATCACTGATCTCACTTACCTGGCTAACCTGGTGAATTAGGTTTTGATTAGATCACTTGGTGATTAGGGCTCACCCATGTCATTAGGTAAATTAGTTTGACTGATTTAGGTGCTCCTAATGCCAGCTTTAAGTAAATCCTTTTTAATCTGACTTGGTGAAGTCAGTGGAAGGATTGAAATTGGCTAGATATTTTCTTCTCATCTATTCTTTAATAAAATTCTCAAAAAAAAAAAATTATTAGGTCCTAAAAATGATTAAGTTATATTGATAACTAAGTCATAGCCTCCCATTAAGTGAGTGATAATGAGTCCATTAGTTTAATAATCATTGGAGGCCCAAAGGTCTGGTGCTTATTGACTAATGGAATTATCATTCATAGTATGATAATTTGGTTTGAGTCTTTCTGATGGTAGTTAGGTTGGCCGACCAAAGTCAGGCTTGATCATTTATTGGTCCGATTCACCAAATCAAATCATGTTAATGGTTGAACCTAACCAGATTTTTTTAGTGGAGGCCAAAGCCTACTGATTAGGTTCTGGGGAAAAATTAATTACTAGAAGTTGTTTAGAGAAATAACTGGTTATGAACCTACCCATAGATGCACATGGGTTGACCAACCAAAGTTTGGCTCATGTGTAGTCTGTGTGGATTCTAGTACCCACTAAGAAATTAAAGTAATTTCTCGAATTAGAGGTTGAGGCTACCAATTCGTAAAAATACTGGAAGAAACTTTAGACTAAAGTCCAAGTCTTTAGTATTAATAATTTATATACTAATATAGGTCTGATTTTTTTTTATGCAGCTATGGCTACTACCTTGTCGCTCCGATCATTATTAGATAATGACAAGCTCATGGGACCTAATTTCGATAGCTGGTATCAAAAATTAAAAGTCATCCTTGAGCATGAGCGGATCCTTTATGTAGTAACGGATCCGGCACCTGAGGAGCCAGCCCTGAATGCTAGAAGGACGGTCTGAGATACTTACCAGAAGTGGCTCAATGACCGCACCAACGTCCGGTGCATAATGCTGGCAGCAATGAATGATGAGTTCAGTCGCAGGTTCGAGAACGCCCAGCCACAGGAGATGCTTCAAATGTTGAACGACTCTTTTGGCACGTCTAACGACGTTGAAAGGCACAAAACTAGTTGTGCCATTTTCAATATTCAGATGAGAGATGGAGTCTCAGTCACTGATCATGTACTGTACATGATCGAAATGATTGAGCACCTAAGTAAACTGGGTTTTTCACTGCACGAGCAGCTCGGTAAGGATGAGATCCTTAATTCTCTGCCCAAGTCCTTCCTTTCCTTCCTTACTCATTTTCGAATGACAAAGCCTGCAGTGAACTACCATGGCTTGTTGGGGTTGCTGCAGAACTTTGAGAAGGATCACCAGCTCCATAAGGAGTCGGCGAATGTTGTGGGAGGGTGTTCTTCTGGTTGTCGACCCTTTAAGAAAGGAAAGAAGAACAAGAAGAAGAAGAATAAGAAGGTGCAGCTGCATGCTGGGACGTCTGCACAGGGTCAGACCAAGAAGCGCAAGCCCGATCAGAGCCAGGCGGAGTGCTTCTTTTGCAAGAAGCAGGGGCACTAAAAGAGGAACTGTCTTCTATACATTGCCTCACTGGATCCGAACAGGCCAAAGAAGAAGCAAGGTACTTATATGATAACACCTTGCAACTTTTTTCATTTGTGATACTACTACCTGGGTATTGGATATCGGAAGCCCTTATCATATTTGCAATTCAATGCTGGGTCTGCAGGTCAGTAAGAGATTTGATGAAGGCGAGAGGTTCCTGAACGTTGGAGATGGAAGCAAAGTTCCAGTTCTAGCATTAGGAATCATGAACCTTGTAATCAATTCTCGAAATATAATTCTGAGTGAATGTCACTATTGTCCAAGCTTTTTATTAAATATTATTTTTGTAGGCCTTTTGGCCATGAACGGTTATCAATTTTTAATAAAAAGAAACGTTTGCAATATCATTTTGAATGGTGTTACAATGTTTATTGGATAATTTTATAATAGAATTTACTTTCTATCACAACTTGTTAATGTGGTTCAAACCTCTGATAAATGCCCTAGAATAGATAATGTGTCAGAAGTCTACCTTTGGCACTGTAGGCTAGGTTATATTAATAAGAACAGGATAAACAGGTTGGCTCAGGAAGAAATACTTGAAGTAGGTGATTGTGAATCACTTCCAACCTGTGAGTCCTGTCTTCTTGGTAAAATGACCAAGTCACCTTTTACTAGAAAAGATGAGTGAGCCAATGAACTCTTGGGTCTGGTACATTCTGATGTATGTGGACCCATGAGCTCAAGTGCAAGAGGTGGATATTTCTACTTCATAACCTTCACAGACGACTATCGAGGTATGGGTATGTCTATTTAATGAAGCATAAGTCAGAGTCGTTTGAAATATTCAAACTATTCCGAAATGAGGTAGAAAAACAAACTAGAAAGTGTATTAAACTCTTGGATCTGATCGAGGAGGTGAATACCTTTTCAATGAGTTTCTGACATATCTTGGGAAGAATGAGATTCTCTCTCAATGGACTCCTCCTGGAACACCACAACATAATTGTATATCTGAAAGGAGAAATCGGATCTTGTTGGATATGGTTCGATCCATGATGGGGTTTGCTGGTCTGCCGATCTTTCTTTGGGGATATGCGCTCGAATCGATTTGTTACCTTCTAAATAGGGTTCCGAGTAAGTCTGTAACCAAAACGTCATATGAGATATGGATAGAACGTAAGCCAGTACTCTCGCACCTTAGAGTTTGGGGGTGTCCGGTTTATGTTAAACATTTAATTACGGACAAGCTTGGACCTAGGTCTGACAAGTGTAATTTTATAGGGTACCCAAAAGAGACCAAAGGGTATTACTTCTACCTAGCTGATGAGCAAAAAGTATTTGTCAGCCTTAAGGCAATCTTTTTGGAAAGGGAGTTCCTTAGTGAAGGGACTGTTGCCTCTAAGGTCGAACCTGACGAAATTCAACAAGTGAAAAATTCGATGCAAGTTGCTCAACCGGATTTGATTAGATCATATCCAAAGCCCATTGATCAAGCACCCTTTAGGCGATCTGGTAGAGTACCACGTCAACCAGATAAATACTATGATTTTTTGGTCCGGGACGACGATCCTATCGAACTTGATGAAAATGATGAGGATCCGATCACCTACATGGATGCAATGCAGAGACTCGGCTCTGAGAAATGGCTAGAGGCCATGAAATCCGAAATGGAGTCCATGAAAAGTCAATGATGTGTGGACATTGGTTGACCCACCCGAAGGAGTAAAATCCATAGGGTGTAAGTGGGTCTTCAAGAGGAAGAGGGGCGCAGACGGAAAGGTGGAAACCCATAAAGCCCATCTGGTTGCCAAGGGATATCATCAACGTTATGGTATAGACTATGACAAGACATTTTCTTCTGTGGCAATGCTCAAATCCATTCGAATTATGCTTGCGATAGCTGCCCATCTAGACTATGAAATCTAGCAGATGGATGTGAAGACAGCTTTCCTAAATGGAGAGCTGGATGAAGCGGTGTATATGATACAACCTGAAGGATTCATATCCACTGATGAGTCTAAGGTGTGCAGACTACAGAGGTCCATTTATGGACTTAAGCAGGCATTCCAGAGTTGGAACATATGTTTTGATAGGACGATTAAGACGTATGGCTTCATTAAGAATGGAGAAGAGCTCTACATTTATAAGTGGGTTAATGATCCAGTAGTGGTACTTCTTGTATTATATGTGGATGATATTCTCTTAATCGGGAATGATGTCCCTGCATTACAGGGAATAAAGATTTGGCTATCGTCATAATTCTCCATAAAAAATTTGGGAGAAGCTTCCTACATCCTAGGGATGAGGATCTATAGGGATAGATCTAAAAAGTTGCTTGATTTATCCCAGTCTACGTACGTATATACTATGTTGAAGAAGTTCAGCATGAAGAATTCCAAGAAAGGCTATCTACCGATAGGCCATGAAATTTCTCTCTCGAAGAGGGATTGTCCGACAACACCTCAAGAGAGAGAGCGTACGGGTAGGATTCCATATGCTTCAATGGTGGGATCTATCATGTACTCCATGACATGTACATGACCAGATGTGGCATACTCACTAGGGGTAGTGAGTAAATACCAATCTGATCCAAGGGAGAATCATTGGAAGGTTGTTAAAACCATCCTGAAGTATTTAAGAAATACTAAGGACCAGTGGCTTGTTTATGGTGAATCGGACTTGAGACTTATAGGGTTTACAGACTCTAGTTTCCAGTCTGATCACGATGACAGTAAAAGTGTGTCAGGATTTATTTTTACCCTTAATAGTGGGGCTATCTACTGGAATAGTTCCAAGCAACACACTATGGCTGATTCAGTTTGCGAGGTGGAGTATGTCGCTGCATCAAATGCTGTCAAAGAAGCGGTGTGGCTGAGAAAGTTCATCATCGAGCTCGGAGTAGCACCCTCCCTTGTTGGTCCAGTTCTGCTCTACTGTGACAGCTCGGAGCCATTGCTCAGGCGAAGAAACCGAAGGCACACCAGCGAACGAAGCATATTCTGTGCCGCCACCATCTCATCCAGAAAATTATGGATCGAGGTGACGTCGACCTTCAGAAGATCGACGGGAAGAAGAACCTGGCCGATCCATTCACTAAAGCCATTGCGGTGAAGGAGTTCGATGACTACAAGTCAAAGATGAGTATTAGATACTGTACCGATTGGCTTTAGGCCAAGTGAAAGATTGTTGGGAATAGTGTCCCAAAGCCAATCGTCAGCCTGTTGACGGTTGTGCTCATTTTTGTATATGTACATGAATTATGAATTAATAAAAATTATTTTGATATTTTTCATCATAAAATATTTCATCTTCTAATGAACTCCTATGTTGTGGTGAAGTCCTTAAGATTATTTAGACTCGACAAAGAAGGATTTGTCATTTAGTCCTTAAATCTGTTCGCGACCAAATGATACGTTGTTATCAAAGACGATAATGTTTATCAAGCATAGGTCATTGTGTGCCATATAGGTTGGTTGTCCTCTTAATCAATGAGTGTGGAGACACTGGTATGGCATACAGGTGAGATGTAAGGGTACATCTGCACTGAACGTGACCGACTCCGGAGCTATTTCTGCTGTCAAGATTTGCTCCGATGGAATATGGGTATAAATATCCCTTCGACCTGAGACCGTCACGGTGACTTGCAAGCAACTCACTACACTTAGGTACTGGACTACCTGAATTTCTAATTCAGTGACGGAAGGCTGCTGGGTGTTGTCAAGTACTTGACTTGTCGGTGCGTGTGTCAAGATGGGATTGACCACTCCAGTTTAGGAGCTGTGTACTGTCGTGTTTCAATTTAGCAAAACCTTAGCCAGGGTAGTCTTTGTGAGAAGTCACAGGACTATTTGAGTTGAGCATGATTCGGATGATCTAATCAGGGTTGACAGTTTAACCCTGAGTCATCCTAAACACAGAGGTCAAAAGGATGAATTATAAAGTAACCATATTCACGTAGGTTCTGAGTATTACGATTGTGACCATTTGACCTATCCGATCATCGGGTACCATTGCTAGATGGTCACTTTGATTCGTACAAAAATTGGTTCCTGTGCTACCGACCTAGGTTCGAACCTGCGGGGTCACACACATTAGAGGTTCCTATCTGATCTGATGGCTGATGAAGAGTCCTAATGCTCGTAGACTATGAGTCCTATGTGTCTAGGACTCTGTGATCGAGAATCAAGATTCTCTGATCATGAGTCCCACTCATTTTGGGTACCGGGGTCAAGAGTCCCACTGGTTTGGGACTCTTCGATCAGGGTTACATATCGATGAATTCTGATGCCCGATTATCCATTGGATTTGGACTCAATATTTATGAGAGATTTAATTAGTAATTTGATCACTAATTAACTCAATTTGATTGAGTAATTAATTTTGGATCAAGTCCAATTGAATTGGATTCAATTGGGTTTGACCCGATTAGGTTAAAAGTAGACCTAATCGTCGAGATGGTTTGGTCCCTGATATGATCAGGAGTTGGGCTTAATCAATTTCTGATTTGATTAGGATTTTATTGAGCCTAATTAAGCCTAATTAAGTTGGGTTAAAATTAGTCTAATTGGGCCTAACTTATTTGGTTCAATTAGGTTGGTTTAAATAATGAAACCACCTTGACCCATTCTCCCTGTGCCACCTCACTTCCATTGCGCCCATTTGAATTCACGAGAAGAAAGTTCTTATAAATTTTTTCTCACGCAAAGCCCTCCTCACACCCTACTTTAATACGCCAAATGAGTGGATAAGAATGATTGGTTGGCCATTCAAATTCAAAACAAAGTTTGAATTTGAATGAGCAACCAATCTTAGCGCCTTGACCTTATCCTCTTTTAGTGCCCCATTTATTACATGAAAAAATGTTTCTCATGAAATCACTCACGCACAAATTAAGCCACGCCCTCCTCTTCTCACGCCTTTAGTGGATAGGGATAAATTGGTTTCCATTTGAATTCAAAATTTGATTTGAATTCAAATGGGCAATTACTTATCTTTATCCTCTCACGTGGATAAGATGTTTGACATTGTTTTAAAAGGAGGAGAAGAGTGGGGCGTGTGCAAGAAAATTTTTGGAGAGAAAATCTAGGCATGAGGAATCCTTGTGTGCAAGGTGAAAGTCTATATCCTTTCGAGAAAAAAAGAAAGAAAAAAAAAAGAAAAAGTATGCGTAGGGTTTCAGTGAGTTCTTCAGGGTTTCAGCCTAGAGTTCAGGAAGTGAGAAGGTGAGCTACAAGTGTCGTGAGCCCACCAAATTTTAGAGAGATCTTCAACATTCTCTCAAGCACATCTGCTGATGATCTAGAGCATTCAAAGAATCAACAGACATCGATCAAAGGAGTTCGATCATCATCGACCATCGAATAGGCTCTACAATGAGCTAGCAGTCGTGTGAAGTCGATCAGATCGGAAGCTTCGTGTGGATGATCCGCAGAGGCCAGACATGCTGTATGACTGTATCGTGATGATCAGACTCTCCCGACGGTGATTTGCAGCGATTTACTACCCGCACAAAGGTATTGTATTCCGAACACATTACACTAAAGTATTTACTGTTCAAATTTGAATTTCAAATTTAAATGCATGCATGCTATATATCATATTTAGATCCTAGTGTAAGATAATTTTTTATTAATTAATTAGATTAATTAATAATTTTTATTATAAAATAGTAATTTTAAAAAAAAATTAAAATTATTATTTTATCCCTGCACTGAATTTTCCTCACAGTTCTTTCTCATGAATTCAAATGGGTGCAATGGAAGTGAGGTGGTGAATGGGGATTGGGTCAAGGTGGTTTAATTATTTAAACCAACCTAATTGAACCAAATAAGTTAGGTGCAATTAGACTAATTTAAACCCAACTTAATTAGGCTTAATTAGGCTCAATAAAATCCTAATCAAATCAGGAATTGACTAAGCCCAACCCCTGATCAAATCAGGGACCAAACCATCTTGACGATTAGGTCAACTCTTAACCTAATCAGGTCAAATCCAACTGAATCCAATTCAATTGGACTTGATCCAAAAATTATTACTCAATCAAATTGAGTTAATTAGCGATCAAATCACTAATTAAATCTCTCATAAATATTGAGTCCAAATCCGATGGGCAATCGGGCATCAGAATTCATCGATATGTAACTCTGATCGAAAAGTCCCAACCAGTGGGACTCTTGACCTCGGTACCCATAATGTGTGGAACTCATGATCAGAGAATCCTGATTCTCGATCACTGAGTCTCAAACATGTAGGATTCTATATCAGCCATCAGATCGGATAGGAACCTCTAATGTGTGTGACCCCGCAGGTTTGAACCTAAACTGGTAGCACAGGAACCAATTCCTGTACTAATCGAAGTGACCATCTAGCAATGGTACCCGACGTCCGGATAGGTCGAAAAGTCGCAATCGCAACACTCAGAACCTACATGAATATGGTTACTATATAATTCATCCTTTTGACCCCTGTGTTTAAAATGACTCAGGGTTAAACTGTCAATCCTGATCAGATCATCCGAATCATGCTCAACTCAAACAGTCCTGTGACTCCTCACAAGGACTACCCTGGCCAAGATTTTGCTAAATTGAAACAGGACTGTACACAGCTCCTAAACTGGAGTGGTCAATCCCATCTTGACACACGCACCGACAAGTCAAGTACTTGACTACACCCAGCAGCCTTCCATCACTGAATTAGAAATTCAGGTAGTCCAGTGCCTAAGTGTAGTGAGTTGCTTGCAAGTCACCATGGTGGTCTCAGGTCGGAGGGACATTTATACCCATATTCCATCGGAGCAAATCTTGACAGCAGAAATAGCTCCGGAGTCGGTCACATTTAGTGCAGATGTACCCTTACATCTCACTTGTATGCCATACCAGTGTCTCCACACTCATTGATTAAGAGGACAACCAACCTATATAGCACACAACGACCTATGCTTGATAAACATTATCGTCCTTGGTAACAACGTATCATTTGGTCACGAACAAATTTTAGGACTAAACGATAAATCCTCTTTTATCGAGTCTAAATAGTCCTAAGGACTTCACCACAACATAGGAGTTCATTAGAAGATGAAATATTTTATGATAAAAAATATCAAAATAATTTTTATTAATTCATAATTCATGTACAAATACAAAAATGAGCACAACCATCAACAGGCTGACGATTGACTTTGGAATACTATTTCCAATATTAATGTGGTTCAAACCTTCGGTAAACGTCCTAGAATAGATAATATGTCAGAAGTCTATCTTTGGTACTGTAAGCTAGGTCATATCAATAAGAACAGGATAAACAGGTTGGCTCAAGAAGGAATTCTTAAAGTAGGTGATTGTGAATCACTTCCAACCTGTGAGTCCTGTCTTCTTGGTAAAATGACCAAGTCATCTTTTACTGGAAAAGGTGAGCGAGCCAGTGAACTCTTGGGTCTGGTACATTCTGATGTATGTGGACCCATGAGCTCAAGTGCAAGATGTGGATATTTCTACTTCATAACCTTCACAGACGACCTATCGAGGTATGGGTATGTCTATTTAATGAAGCATAAGTCAGAGTCGTTTGAAATGTTCAAACTATTCCGAAATGAGGTAGAAAAATAATCTGGGAAGTGTATTAAAACTCTTCAATCTGATCGAGGAGGTGAATACCTTTCCAATGAGTTTCTGACATATCTTGAGGAGAATGGGATTCTCTCTCAATGGATTCCTCCTGGAACACCACAGCATAATGGTGTATCTGAAAGAAGGAATCGGATCTTGTTAGACATGGTTCGATCCATGATGGGGTTTGCTGGTCTGCCGATCTTTCTTTGGGGATATGCGCTCGAATCAGCTTGTTACCTTCTAAATAGAGTTCCGAGTAAGTCTGTAACCAAAATGCCATATGAGATATGGATAGGACGTAAGCCAGTACTCTCGCATCTTAGGATTTGGGGGTGTCCAGCTTATGTTAAACGTTTAATTACGGACAAGCTAGGACCTAGGTCTGACAAGTGTAATTTTATAGGATACCCAAAAGAGACCAAAGGGTATTATTTCTACTTGACTGATGAGCAAAAGGTGTTTGTCAGCCTTAAGGTAATCTTTTTGGAAAAAGAGTTCCTTGGTGAAGGGACTGTTGCCTCTAAGATCGAACTTGACGAAGTTCGACAGGTGGAAAAACTGACACAAGTTGCTGAACCTGAATCGGATTTGATTAGATCAGATCCGGAGCTTATTGTTCAAGCACCCATAAGGTGATCTGGTAGAGTACCAAGTCAACTGGACAGATACTATAGTTTCTTGATCCGAGATGATGATCCTATCGAACTTGATGAAAATGATGAGGATCCGATCACCTATATGGATGCAATGCAGAGACCTGACTCTGAAAAATGATTAGAGGCCATGAAATCCGAAATGGAGTCCATGAAGGTCAACGATGTGTGGACATTGGTTGACCCACCCGAAGGAGTAAAATTCGTAGGGTGTAAGTGGATCTTCAAGAGGAAGAGGGGCACAGACGGAAAGGTGAAAACCTATAAAGCCCATCTGGTTGCCAAGGGATATCGTCAATGTTATGGTATAGACTATGACGAGATATTTTTTTCTGTGGCAATGCTCAAATCCATTCGGATTATGCTTGCGATAGCTGCCCATCTAGACTATAAAATCTGGCAAATGGATGTGAAGACAACTTTCCTAAATGGAGAGCTGGATGAAGAGGTGTATATGATACAACCTGAAGGATTCACATCTACTGATAAGTCTAAGATGTGCAGACTACAGAGGTCCATTTATAGACTTAAGCAGGCATCCCAGAGTTGGAACATACGTTTTGATAGGACGATCAAGACGTATGGCTTCGTTAAGAACGGAGAAGAGCCCTGCATTTATAAGTGGGCTAATGGTCCAGTAGTGATATTTCTTGTATTGTATGTGGATGATATTCTCTTAATCGGGAATGATGTCTCTGCATTACAGGGAATAAAGATTTGATTGTCGTCACAGTTCTTCATGAAGGATTTGGGAGAAGCTTCCTACATCCTAGGGATGAGGATCTATAGGGATAGATCTAAAAGGTTGCTTGGTTTATCCCAGTCTACGTACATAGATACTATGCTGAAGAGGTTCAGTATGGAGAATTCCAAGAAAGACTATCTACCGATAGGCCATGGAATTTTTCTCTCGAAGAGGGATTGTCCGACAACACCTCAAGAGAGAGAGCGTATGGGTAGGATTTCATATGCTTTGGCAGTGGGATCTATCATGTATGCCATGACATATACATGATCAGATGTGGCATACTCACTAGGGGTAGTGAGTAGATACCAATCTGATCTAGGGGAGAATCATTGGAAGGTTGTTAAAACCATCCTGAATTGGTTGTCCTCTTAACCAATGAGTGTGGAGACACTGGTATGGCATATATGTTGGAGCATGATCCTGGCTCCTCCCACGGACCTTTGGTGCAGTGAAACCAGCAACGAATAGATCTGGAGACTTCTTGACACGATCCAAGGCCCTTGACGAAATCAGCCTGGTTGCTGTCTTTTTCATCAGCCTTTCGTTCCAGATGAAGAACGCCTCTGAAACTATCTCAAAAAAATTCAAGATCTAGTACCCAACCAGATCAGACCTGGACCGAGGTCCTCCAATTCATAGATCTTGAATCAGGGTATTCTAGATGGGGAAGAAGATAGATGGAGATAGACCTCGCAGATCTGTCCTGCTGCAGCCTTTCTTGTAGATCTGTTGATGGAGATCTCACCCATGCCTCAAACAACCTCAGATCAACTCTAGATCTGAGAGAAACTTGTACCAACCTCTTCTCAAGAGATTCCAAGTCCTGGATCTAGTGTTTGGGTGCCTACAAGAGGGGGAGAGCAGATCTGGTAGGCGGCTACAAGGGGGAAGGGGCTAGTGCCTCCCCTTCTTCTCTTTCCTTTTATGGACTGGCGGCAAGAAAACCCTAGGGTTTCTTGCTCCTGGGGCATGGAGAATTGCTGGAGAGAGAGGGAGAAGAGAGAGAGAGACTTGGGAGAAAGAGTCATCTATTTTCTTGGCTTTTTCAAACCGATACAAGTACATGTATATATAAACACTGGGTCAAGTGACCCAAACCCAAAACTCCCTTGACCAACTCTATGGGAGATTAGGTTAACCCAAGCCCATGTACACCCATGACTCGACCTAATCTCACCTATCCTGGGCCCAGACCTGGCCCATAAAGAGTTGGTCCCTTGAGGCCCACATAACCTAGACCTCAAGTACCCGAAAGACCCACAGCCTTTCAACCTAGGGCCCAACTAGCCCTAGAGTCTCCATGAAGCCCTCATGAATGATGGACCTTGGCCTTAGCCTTGGTCCCCTGGGCCTTGGGCACACCACCTGGATCATAACAATCTCCATCTTGGTATCCCAAGGCCTCAACCAGCTCCACTCTGTCCATTAGCCGAATCAGCTCAACACATCTCTGAAAGCTATCCCGTGGAAGTACCTTCGTAAGTGCATCAGCTGGATTCTCCTTGGTGTGTACCTTTACCAGCTCCACCTCGCCATCCTCCATAAGCTCCCTGATCCGATGATACCGAATGTCGATGTGCTTTGTCCTTGCATGATAAACTGAGTTCTATGCTAATAGAAGTGCACTCTGGCTGTCACAGTGCACTCTAACGACCTCCTAAGTAAGGCCCATCTTCGTCAACAAACTCTTCAGCCAAATTACCTCCTTAGCTGCTTCTGTCAGCTCAATGTATTCCGCCTCTGTAGTGGATAGAGCCGTGATAGGCTGCAGACTTGATCTCCAAGAAATAGGACCTTCATACAGGCTAAAGATGAAGCCTGTCGTAGACCTCCGGGTATCCACATCTCCATCGAAGTTTGCATCTAAATAACCGTCAATCAGCCCTTGAGCCTCCCTGGATATGTCAGAGTATCCCACTGCACCTCCTCGCTATCCGTAGCAGATGCCAACTCTAACTGATCCCGCCAGGTATCTGAATATCCACTTCAGAGCTCTCCAGTGCTCCCTGCCAGGCTGCGCCATGAACCTGCTAACCTGACTCACTGCATGAGCGATGTCTGGCCTACAACAGACCATCGCATACATCAAGCTCCCAACTCCTGAAGCATAAGGAACCTTCTCCATCTCCTAAGCCTCCACCTCAGTCTGTGGCACCATGGTCTTCAAGAGTCTGACGTGACCGACAAGTGGCAGCTCCGTCGGCTTTGCTCCCTTCATCCCGAACCTCTCTAAGACCTTCTGTATGTAGCCCCCCTGAGATAGATGCAGCTGTAGGAACCAGATCTAGGGTTTCAGGGTTAGATCTTGAAACTTTTTCAAGATCATACAGCGGAAGACTAAAATAAATTAAAATTTATTTTATAAAACTAGAGAATCCCTAGATCTAAGATCCTATTACATGATTATTACATGGCATTAAATCAAAAATTAAAATATATAAATAAAGCATGAACTACATGTTGATCATATCAACATGTTTCTATACTACATCTAATGTATGTATTAAACAATAGATCAGATCTATTACCTTGCAAGTTAGACGCTCTAACCTCGCTGATCCGGGCTTAAGGATGATGTTGCAAGCCGCACACGCGTCCGGCCTCTAGGAGTCATCCACACGAGCCCACGAATCTCGATCAGAAGTCCTGCTTCAGGAAATCAGCACAGTATGCTAGTACTGCGCTGATCCTTCTTTGATGGTTGATCAGGTGCCTCCTTCTTCTTGATTTGGACTCTTCCAAAGATGGAAAGTAGAAGGAGGAGTTTCAGATCTGAGACGCTCTCAGAAAACTCAAGATGGAAAGAGGAAAGATATGAAAATAAAAACCCTAGAAGAAGACCCTCTTCTTCTTCACGTTTTTCTCTCTAAACGCCCTAACTTGTGTATTTTATATCTCCACGACCCAAAGGTATTTCTCTCTGATTTTTCGATGACAGAAAGGCCTCTCAAAAAAATATCTCCACTTAAAGTTTCACGAAGAAACTCATCTTATATAGAGAGATATGATAGAGTCCTTGTCTAGGTCAAACACCTAGTCAAGGCTTATCCAAACATGGCAAGTAAAGGGACGCCCAACTCTTGAGCACCTCCTTCATATTTTCGTGGATGGATCAACAGAAAAGGGTGCACAATGTAAACCCTAAAAGCCACGAAAATTCCAAAAAAAAATTGGATAAATTCGATGCAAAATTGAAAGAGTTTTGGATTTCTAAAACTCTATCTCATAGAATTCGAAATCCAAACTTATTCCTTTTAGATTTGATCCAAATCACCTTCCATGTAAGAAAGAAGAGAGGAGACCTTTTGTGAACGTGGGAGAGATCTGGGAGAGGGCTTTTGTCGCACAAAATAAGTGGAGATTGGCGTTGAATAAGAGAGAGGGCGTGGAGAAGGTTTATGTGGTGCAAGGTGGAATCCTAGTCCTACTAGGATTCTGTCTCATAACTTGTTTTAATTTGGTTTCCCAAACCAAATCAAATCAAAATTAGATCAACCCAATTAAAATAGGTCTTAACCTAATTAAGAACCTAATTTAATCAGATTAAATTAGATTTAAATCTGATTTAATTTTCTAATCAAATTAGAAATTAGATTGACCCAAGTCCTAGTTGAACTAGGACTAGTCTTTCCTTGCACTTGGCTTATCCAATAAACCAATTGGACTTGATCCAATCAAGCCCAAATCAAATCTAATTAAATTATATTTAATTAGACTTAATCTCAGCCCATTGGCTTAATCAAATTAAGCTAATTAGCAATCGAATTGCTAATCGATCCTCCTGCAACACTTGCACTGGGTTAAATATCAATCGTATTGATCATCTAACCCTAGAACGATTCTTAATCGTTGATCAACCATCCGATCGGATCATGAACTCTAATGTGTGTGACCTCATAGGTCCGAACCTAAGCCTGTAGCATAGAAACAAATTTCAATACCAATCGAAGTGACCATCTAACAATGGTACCCGACGTCCGGATAGGTCGAATGTGTAGAACAACATCCTTAGAACCCATGCGGATATAGTTTTCATATAATTCATCCCCTTGACCAAAATGATCATAGGACACCCCAGAGCTCAACTGTCAACTCTGATCAGGTTGTCCACATTGTATTTCAAAATATCAAATCCATCTGATGGATTACCCTGGCCAAGGTTTTGCTAAATTGAAATACAGCGACTCATTCTTCTCCAACTCTTGGAGTGGTCAATCCCATCTCGATCACACTCTGACTTCGCAAGTACTTGACTGTGCCCAGAAGCCTTCCGTCCCTGAATTAGAAATTCAGTTAGTCCAGTACCAAAGCACAGTGAGTTGCTTGCAAGTCACTGAGGTGATCTCAAGTCTAAGGGACACTTATACCTATATCCCATCAGAGACATTCTCGACAGCAGAATACTCTGGAGTTAGTCACGTTCAATGATGATGTACCCTTACATCTCACCTGTATGCCATACCAGTGTCTCCACACTCTTTGGTTAAGAGGACAACCAACCCATATGGCTTACAGCGACCTATGCTCGATAGAAGCTGTCGTCCTTATTAACAGCCTATCATTTGGTCGTGAACAGTTTTAAGGACTAATCGATAAATCCTCTCTTTATCGAACTTAAATAGTCCTAAGGACTTCATCATAACAACGGAGTTCATTAGAAGATGAAAGCTTATGATGAAGATGCCAAATATATTTTATTTATTAACAAATCAATTACAATACTTGGTTGCTCAACCGTCAACAGCTTGACGATTGGCTTTTTGGGACACATTTCCCAACAACTCCCACTTGTCCTAAAGCCACTCGGCACAGTATCTAATACCCATCTTCGGCTTGTGGTTGTCGAACTCCTTTATTGCCAGGGCTCTAGTGAAGGGGTCGGCTAGGTTCTCCTTTCCGTCGATCTTCTGAAGGTCGACGTCACCTCGATCCACGATCTCTCGGACCAGGTGGAAGCGGTGCAAGATGTGCTTCGTCCGCTGATGTGCTTTGGGTTCCTTCACCTGAGCTATGGTACCAGTACTGTCGCAGTAGAGCAGGACTGGACCATCGAAGGAGGATGCTACTCCGAGCTCATTGATGAATTTCCTCAGCCACACAGCTTCCTTCGCGGCATCTGATGCTGCGATATACTCCGCTTCACAAACAGAGTCTGCCACAGTATGCTGCTTGGAACTCTTCCAGCAGATGGCTCCACCATTCAGAGTAAAGATATAACCCGACACACTCCTGCTGTCATCATGGTCAGATTGAAAGCTGGAGTCTGTGAACCTCACAAGTTTCAGATCTGACTCGCCATAAACCAACCATTGGTCCTTAGTATTTCTCAAATACTTAAGGATGGCATTAACCTCTTTCCAGTGGTTTTCTCCAGGATCAGATTGGTATCTACTCACTACTCCTAGTGAGTATGCCACATCTGGTCTTGTACATGTCATGGCGTACATGATAGATCCCACGGCTGAAGCATATGGGACTCTACTCATACGCTCTCTCTCTTCAGGAGTTGTCGGACAATCCTTCTTAGAGAGAGAAATTCCTTGGCCTATCGGTAGATAGCCCTTCTTGGAATTCTCCATGCTGAACCTCTTCAGCACAGTTCCTATGTACATGGACTGGGATAACCCAAGCATCCTTTTAGATCTATCCCTATAGATCTTCATCCCTAGGATGTAAGATGCTTCACCCAAGTCCTTCATGGAGAACTGTGATGACAACCAAACTTTTATTCCATGTAGTGCGGGGATGTCATTCCCGATTAAGAGAATATCATCCACGTACAAGACAAGGAATACCACAACTGGACCATTTGTCCATTTATAGATGCAGGGCTCTTCTCCATTCTTAATGAAGCCATACGTTTTGATCACCTTATCAAAACGCATGTTCCAACTCCGAGAAGCTTGCTTCAATCCATAAATGGATCTTTGAAGCTTGCACACCTTGGACTCATCTGTGGATGTAAATCCCTCAGGTTGTATCATATACAACTCTTCGGTCAGCTCTCCATTCAGGAAAGCTGTCTTTACATCCATCTGCCAGATCTCATAATCCAGATGGGCAGCTATTGCAAGCATTATCCGAATAGATTTGAGCATTGCCATAGGGGAAAACATCTCGTCATAGTCAATACCATAACGTTGACGATACCCCTTGGCAACCAGACGGGCTTTATAGGTCTCCACCTTTCCGTCTGCGCCCCTCTTCCTTTTGAAGACCCATTTACACCCAATGGGTTTAACCCCTTTAGGTGGGTCAACCAATGTCCATACATCGTTGACCTTCATGGACTCCATTTCAGATTTCATGGCTTCAAGCCATTTCTCGGAATCAGGTCTCTGCATAGCATCCATATAGGTGATCGGATCCTCATTATTCTCATCAAGTTCGATGGGATCACCATCCCGGACCTAGAAACCGTAGTATCTGTCCGACTGACGCGGTACTCTACTGGATCGCCTTAATGGTGCAGGTATATTGGGCTCCGGATCTGATCTAATCATATCCGACTCAGGTTCAGCTATTGGTGTCGGCCCTTCTACCTGTTGAACTTCATCAAGTTCAACCTTAGAGGCAACAGTTCCTTCACCAAGGAACTCCTTTTCCAAAAAGATTGCCTTAAGGCTGACGAACACCTTTTGTTCATCAGCATGGTAGAAAAAATATCCTTTTGTCTCTTTGGGGTACCCTATGAATGAGTATTTGTCAGACCTAGGTCCAAGTTTGTCTGTGACTAATCGTTTGACATAGGCCGGGCACCCCCAGACCCTAAGGTGTGAAAGTGCTGGCTTACGTCCCATCCATATCTCATATGGAGTCTTAATTACAGACTTACTTGGAACCCTATTTAATAGATAACAGGCTAATTCGAGTGCATATCCCCAGAAGGATATCGGCAAGCTAGCAAAACCCATCATGGATCGGACCATGTCTAACAGAGTCCGATTCCTCCTTTCAGACACACCATTATGCTGTGGTGTTCCTGGAGGAGTCTATTGGGAGAGAATCCCATTCTCTCCTAGATATGTGAGAAATTCACTAGAAAGGTATTCTCCTCCTCGATCAGATCGAAGAGTTTTAATACTCTTCCCAATTTGTTTTTCTACTTCACTTCGGAATCGTTTGAATATTTCAAATGAATCCGACTTATGTTTCATCAGATAGACATATCCATATTGGGATAGGTCATCCGTGAAAGCTATGAAGTAGAAATATCCACCTCTAGCACTGGTGCTCATGGGTCCGCATACATCAGTATGTACTAGGCCCAAGAGCTCAGTAGCTCTCTCACCTTTTCCAGTAAAAGGTGACTTGGTCATTTTACCAAGAAGATAGGACTCACAGGTTGGAAGTGATTCACAATCACTTACTTCGAGGATTCCCTCTTGAGTCAACCTGTTTATTCTGTTCTTGTTTATATGACCTAGCCTACAGTGCCATAAGTAGATATCTGACACACTATCTAATCTAGGGCGCTTGCCAGTTGAATAGACTACATTAACAGGTTGTGATAACATATACACACCATTGTTCAAATGTCCACAAAAAATAGTAACACCATTCTCAATGATATTACAAATTTGTTTCTTTATTGAAATTTCATAATTATTTTTGGCCAGAAGGCCTACAGAAATGACATTTAAAAAGAAACTGGGACAGAAATGACAATCATTAAGAACAACGATATGGGATTCAAATACAAGTTTCAAGATTCCTAATGCTAGAACTGGAACTGGTCTTCCATCTCCAACGTTCAGGAACCTCTCGCCTTGCTCGAATCTCCTACTGACCTGCAACCCCTGCAACGAATTGCATATATGGTAAGGGCTACCGGTATCCAATACCCAGTCAGTTATATCACAAATAGAGAAATTGCAAGGAGTTATCATATAAATACCTTGCCCAGCAACATCTTGCTGCTTTCTCTGCCTGTTCGGGTCTAGGGAGGCAATGTACTGGGGACAGTTCCTCTTCCAGTGCCCCCGCTTCTTGCAAAAGAAGCATTCAGCTTGACTCTTATCGGGTTTGATCTTTTTGGTCTGACACTGCACAGTTGTTCTAGCCTGAACTTGCACCTTCTTTACTTTCTTCTTCTTGTTCTTTTTTCCTTTCTCAAAGGGTTGAGAACCAGAAGATGAACCTCCCACTAAGTTCACCGACTCTTTATGGAGTTGGTGATCTTTCTCAAAGTTCTGAAGTAACCCCAGTAATCCATGGTAGTTTACTTCAGGCTTTGTCATTCTATAATGAGTGAGGAATGGGAGATAAGACTTGGGCAGCGAGTTCAGTATTGCATCTTTCCCAAGCTGCTCATGCAAGGGAAAGCCGAGCTTGCTCAATCGTTCCATCAGCTCGATCATGTACAATACATGATCAGTGACAGAGGCACCATCCCACATTTTGGCGTTGAAGATGGCACAACTAGTCTTGTGCCTCTCCACGTCATCGGGTGTGCCAAAGGCATCCTCCAACACTTGAAGCATGTCCTTTGGCTGAGCCGTCTCGAATCTGCGACTGAACTCGTCGCTCATAGCAGCTAGCATGATACAGCGCACCGTGGTCCGATCACTGAGCCACTTCTGGTAAGTGTCTCTGACTGTTCCACGTGCATTGACAGCTGGCTCCTCAGGTGCAGGATCCATTATCACATATAGGATCCGTTCATGCTCCAGGACTATCTTCAACTTTCGGTACCAGCTACCGAAATTGGGTCCCACCAACTTATCATTGTCCAACAATGATCGGAGCGATAGGGAAGTGGCCATATCTACACAAAAGAAAACCATAACCTAATTAGTAATTGATTCATTAAACCTAAAGATTTGGACTTTAATCAAAAGGTTTCTCCCACTAGTTTATTCGAATTGGTAGCCTCTACCTTCAATTCGAGGAATTACCCTAATTCCTTAGTGGGTACTAGAATCCACTTAGACTGCACACAAGCCCAACTTTGGTTGGCCAACCCATGTACATCTAAGGGTAGGTTCATAACCAATTATTTCTCTAAACAATTTCTAGTAATTTTAAGTTTGCCCCAGAAACCTAATCAGTAGGCTTTGGCCTCCACTGTAAGGATCCGGTTAGGTCCAACCATTAACATGATCATACTTGGTGTATCTAACCAACGAATGATTAAGCCCAACTTTGGTTGGCTCACCTAACCACCATTAGAGAGATACTTCCAAGTCATCATATGATGAGTGATAATTCCATTAGTCAACAAGCACCAGGCCTTTGGGTCTGCAATGATTATTGAGTTCATGGACTCATTATCAAATACCTTAATGGGAGGCTATGACTCAGTTATCTCCATAACTTTATCATTTTAAGGACCTAATAATTTTAGAGGATTTAAATAATATAGAGGATGAGGTCAGATGAACCAGCTTATCATGATCCTCCCACTGGCTTCACCAAGTCAGCTTAAGGGAGACCATTAAAGGGGCTGGTCTAGGAGCACCTAAATCAGTCACACTGATTTACCTAGCTGACATGGGTCAGCTCGAATAGTCAAGTGATCCGATCAAAACATAATTTCACCAAGAGGCCAGGTAAGTTCGATCAGTGGGAGGGTCTGCCAAAGCTTGCCTTAGACACCATCAGAAATGGCCAGGTAAGCGGGCTCCCAATTAAAAACCACCGGTCTGGTTTACCTTAGACACCAACTGGTTTAATTAGTTTCGATTAGATCAACCTAACAGTTCGTGCTAGACCGCTTAGCCAAAAATCAAGTCCATTTGGTTCTCGTTAAAGACATGGACTTGACCAACTACAACTATTGTAATTGATCTAGAGAATCCTTGACCTAATCTAAGATAACAATTGATTAGATTTAGTCAATTCTCTAATTAAGTCCATCTTTAATCTAACCATAGGTCTAACCCAATTAATGGACCTAATTACCACTAACCCATTAACCCAATGTGTTATGATTTGTGTCTTAGGTTCTTCAATTCACAATCCTAGAACCTAATCAAACAACTTCTTAATTCTTAATTAAGTTTTGGGCTGAGGGTTGGGTTCGGCCTTTCAAAAAAATCATTTTCATATTTGTAAAATAATTTTACAATATGATTCTACCAATCATATTGCATGTTTGATTCATAATCAAGATGCAAGTGAAATAAACATGAAACTACTTTAGATCTAATCTAAACAGGTTCATGTAATTGAAACAATTTCAACTTTAAATAATTTCTTTGCATAAAAATTATTAACAAAGAGATTTTATTTCAGATTTAAATATCTTTTAAATCTAATAAATCATAAATTTAATCTAGATCATATCTAACAAATTTATGATTAAAGATAGATCTACACAAACTAGGACAACCTTTGCACTGTAAGGGGTAAACCTTACAGCAGGACAACCTTGCAGTTTGTGATTGATCTAAAATTTTAATTTCAGATTTAATAATCAGATTATAAATTAGATCTAATCTAAAAAATAATCTAAGCATGTATAAATAATCATGTAATAAAGAACCTAGGCTCTGATACCAATTGTAGGAACCAGATCTAGGGTTTCAGGGTTAGATCTTGAAACTTTTTCAAGATCATACAGCGGAAGACTAAAATAAATTAAAATTTATTTTATAAAACTAAAGAATCTCTAGATCTAAGATCCTATTACATGATTATTACATGGTATTAAATCAAAAATTAAAATATATAAATAAAGCATGAACTACATGTTGATCATATCAACATGTTTCTATACTACATCTAATGTATGTATTAAACAATAGATCAGATCTATTACCTTGCAAGTTAGATGCTCTAACCTCACTGATCTGGGCTTAAGGATGATGTTGCAAGCCGCACACGCATCCGACCTCTAGGAGTCGTCCACACGAGCCCACGAATCTCGATCAGAAGTCCTGCTTCAGGAAATCAGCACAGTATGCTAGTACTGCGCTGATCCTTCTTTGATGGTTGATCAGGTGCCTCCTTCTTCTTGATTTGGACTCTTCCAAAGATGGAAAGTAGAAGGAGGAGTTTCAGATCTGAGACGCTCTCAGGAAACTCAAGATGGAAGGAGGAAAGATATGAAAATAAAAACCCTAGAAGAAGACCCTCTTCTTCTTCACGTTTTTCTCTCTAAATGCCCTAACTTGTGTATTTTATATCTCCACGACCCAAAGGTATTTCTCTCTGATTTTTCGATGACAGAAAGGCCTCTCAAAAAAATATCTCCACATAAAATTTTACGAAGAAACTCGTCTTATATAGAGAGATATGATAGAGTCCTTGTCTAGGTCAAACACCTAGTCAAGGCTTATCCAAACATGGCAAGTAAAGGGACGCCCAACTCTTGAGCACCTCCTTCATATTTTCGTGGATGGATCAACAGAAAAGGGTGCACAATGTAAACCCTAAAAGCCACGAAAATTCCAAAAAAAATTTGGATAAATTCGGTGCAAAATTGAAAGAGTTTTGGATTTCTAAAACTCTATCTCATAGAATTCGAAATCCAAACTTATTCCTTTTAGATTTGATCCAAATCACCTTCCATGTAAGAAAGAAGAGAGGAGACCTTTTGTGAACGTGGGAGAGATCTGGGAGAGGGCTTTTGTCGCACAAAATAAGTGGAGATTGGCGTTGAATAAGAGAGAGGGCGTGGAGAAGGTTTATGTGGTGCAAGGTGGAATCCTAGTCCTACTAGGATTCTGTCTCATAACTTGTTTTAATTTGGTTTCCCAAACCAAATCAAATCAAAATTAGATCAACCCAATTAAAATAGGTCTTAACCTAATTAAGAACCTAATTTAATCAGATTAAATTAGATTTAAATCTGATTTAATTTTCTAATCAAATTAGAAATTAGATTGACCCAAGTCCTAGTTGAACTAGGACTAGTCTTTCCTTGCACTTGGCTTATCCAATAAACCAATTGGACTTGATCCAATCAAGCCCAAATCAAATCTAATTAAATTATATTTAATTAGACTTAATCTCAGCCCATTGGCTTAATCAAATTAAGCTAATTAGCAATCAAATTGCTAATCGATCCTCCTGCAACACTTGCACTGGGTTAAATATCAATCGTATTGATCATCTAACCCTAGAACGATTCTTAATCATTGATCAACCATCCGATCGGATCATGAACTCTAATGTGTGTGACCTCATAGGTCCGAACCTAAGCCGGTAGCATAGAAACAAATTTCAATACCAATCGAAGTGACCATCTAGCAATGGTAC
This sequence comes from Elaeis guineensis, assembly GCF_000442705.2. NCBI lineage: Eukaryota > Viridiplantae > Streptophyta > Magnoliopsida > Arecales > Arecaceae > Elaeis > Elaeis guineensis. The sequence continues at coordinate 36,246,497 of NC_026005.2, read as the reverse complement.
CCGACGTCCGGATAGGTCGAATGTGTAGAACAACATCCTTAGAACCCATGCGGATATAGTTTTCATATAATTCATCCCCTTGACCAAAATGATCATAGGACACCCCAGAGCTCAACTGTCAACTCTGATCAGGTTGTCCACATTGTATTTCAAAATATCAAATCCATCTGATGGATTACCCTGGCCAAGGTTTTGCTAAATTGAAATACAGCGACTCATTCTTCTCCAACTCTTGGAGTGGTCAATCCCATCTCGATCACACTCTGACTTTGCAAGTACTTGACTGTGCCCAGAAGCCTTCCGTCCCTGAATTAGAAATTCAGTTAGTCCAGTACCAAAGCACAGTGAGTTGCTTGCAAGTCACTGAGGTGATCTCAAGTCTAAGGGACACTTATACCTATATCCCATCAGAGACAGTCTCGACAGCAGAATACTCTGGAGTTGGTCACGTTCAATGACGATGTACCCTTACATCTCACCTGTATGCCATACCAGTGTCTCCACACTCTTTGGTTAAGAGGACAACCAACCCATATGGCTTACAGCGACCTATGCTCGATAGAAGCTGTCGTCCTTATTAACAGCCTATCATTTGGTCGTGAACAGTTTTAAGGACTAATCGATAAATCCTCTCTTTATCGAACTTAAATAGTCCTAAGGACTTCATCATAACAACGGAGTTCATTAGAAGATGAAAGCTTATGATGAAGATGCCAAATATATTTTATTTATTAACAAATCAATTACAATACTTGGTTGCTCAACCGTCAACAGCTTGACGATTGGCTTTTTGGGACACATTTCCCAACAGCAGCACCCTCCGGGCTCGGTCTCTGAAAATCTCCATGCCTAGGATCTTCCTTGCAGGGTCCAAATCCTTCATCTCAAACTCCCGAGATAAGGATACCTTCAGATCCTGCACAACCTTCCTACTCTTGCATGCTATAAGCATGTCATCCACATACAAGAGTAGGAACAGCCTAGAACCATCCTCAAGAGACTGAACATAAACACAGAGATCAAACTCGCACCTGAAAAGTCCAATGCTGCGCACATAGGAGTCGAACTGCTTGTACCATTGCCTTAGCGACTGCTTCAGCCCGTACAGCGACTTCTGCAACAAACAAACCTTTCCCTCTGATCCTGGATCTCTGAAATCGGGTGGTTGTTCCATGTAAATCCTCTCCTCCAAATGCCCATGGAGGAACGCCCTCTTGACATCCATCTGCTCCAGCTCTAAATCCTGAGCTGCTACAATGCTCAGCAACACTCTGATGGAAGTATGTCTGACGACGGGAGAGAAGACCTCGCTGAAGTCGATGCCTTCCTTCTGGGAGTATCCCTTAGCCACTAACCTCGCCTTGAATCTGATACCTCCCTGCTCTGAAGGCCCTTCCTTGCGACTATAGACCCATTTGCAGCCAATGGGCCTCTTCCCCTATGGCAACTGCACCAATCGCCACGTCTGGTTCTGGTGGAGAGACTGCATCACCTCGGACATCGCCTGGACCCACCGCTCTCTGTCCTGGCTCTCAATAGCCTCCTGATACGTATATGAGTCTCCATTCACTGTCACCAGGGCATATGACAGCATCTCCTCGAAGCCATATCGATTTGGTTGCCTGATGGTCCTCTTGGACTTGTGTAGGGCAACACCGATATCAGTCCTTGATCCAGCTTGCTCCTGCTGGACCTCTCCACCTCGATCATCCATCCGAGTCCTCTCCATCTGTGGAGACACCTTAGGTAGGTTCTCCACCTGAATGTCATATCCTCCCGTAGTACCTGCAAGAGGCAAAATAAAAGAGGTAAGCTGTCCAGCAGTGCCCTGCTGGACCTACTCCTGCTCCTGCTGCTCCTCCATGCCTGCTCGCCTCCGAAGGACTGACTTCTCATCAAAAGTCACATCCCGACTAATGATGACCTTCTTTTTCAAGGGATCCCATAGCCTGTATCCCTTGACTCCTCACGGATAGCCTAGAAACACCGCCTTGCGTGATCTGGCGTCTAGCTTGCTCCGCTCACCAGCTCCAATGTGCACATAGGCCATGCACCCAAATACCCGTAGATGGCCCAGCCCAACTGTCCTCCCAGACCACACCTCCTCTGGAAGCCTACCATCCAACCTGGTGTGAGGTGACCGATTGACCAAGTAACCAGCTGCGTCAACTGTGTCAACCCAGAACGCCTTTGGAAGCCCTACCTGCAGCCTCATGCACCATGCCTTTTCCAAAAGTGTTATGTTCATCCTCTCGGCCACCCCATTCTGCTGTAGAGTTTTTCTAACTGAGAAGTGTCTCCTGATCCCACACTCCTCACAGTAATCTTGGAACTCTCTGCTGGTATACTCCCCGTCATTGTCTGACCTCAAACACTTCACACTCCTCCCCTGCTCCTTCTCCACCTCCGCTTTTCAGATCTTGAACTTGGTGAAGATCTCTAACTTCTCTCTCATGAAGTAAATCCAGAGTTTCCTTGAGAAATCATCAATCAGGGTCATGAAGTATCTGGCCCCATTCCTAGCTGAAATTGGGGCTGGTCCCCATACATCCGTGTGTACTAACTCCAGAGGGGCTGCACTACAGGCTGTACTGATGGTGAACTGAACTCTCCTCTGCTTTTCCATCTGGCAAGGCTCACAGATCTCTCCTGTAGCACCATCCTCCAGATCAGAGATGAGTCCTCTCCTGCTCAACTCCCTCAGCCCCCTGTCACCCATGTGGCCTAGGCGATAGTGCCACATCTTGTAAGTCCCCTCCTGGTCCTGTGCTGCAGCTGCTGCATCAGACTCTCCGGTCACCACAGATCCCTCCATGCGATAGAGGTTATTGTCCAACCTCCTGCCTCTCATCACCATCATAGCTCCATTGGAGATGTTCCGTACTCCACTTCTAGCCCTACTGCTGAAGCTGTATCCACTGCGCTCCAAGTAGCCAAGTGACACCAGATTCTTTTCCAGCTCCGGGATGTGCTTTATATTTGTCAATGTCCTCACAATCCCATCAAACATCCTCACCCTGACTGTCCCTATCACAGCCACCTTGCAAGGATGATTGTCGCCTAGAGTCACTGATCCCTCATCTATCTTGGTGTATGTCGCAAACCAAGACTTGTGTGGTGTGTAGTGATGTGAGCACGCAGAGTCTAGTGTCCACTCCTCTGTGTACTGCCTGTGACCATCTGATACCACAAGTAGATCATCCTCCACCTGCTGCCCAGCAACTGCACTCACTGATTCTGAGCCACTTCTTTCTCCATTCTTGCTCTTCCATAGTGGACATTCTCGTTTGAAGTGCCCGAACTCGTTGCACTTGAAGCATTTCACCTCTTTCTTTCCCTTCCTGGACTTGGACCGCCCCCTAGACTTGCTTCTGCCTCTGCCTCTGCCTGTCCTCTCCCCTACTGCCAAACCCTCCTGGGGAGCCCGATCTCTGGTCAACTTTTCTCTCTGCTCATTAGACCTCAACACCGAGACCATGTCCTCATACTCCAGAGTCTCCTTACCGTAGAGCAGTGTAGTCACCAAAGAATCATATGATCCGGGCAGCAAACATAGAAGCAACAGGGACTTGTCCTCCTCATCCAGCTTCACCCCGATATTCACCAACTCTGTGCACAACTGGTCGAACCTCTAAATGTGCCAATCACATCAGATCCCTTCTGCATCCAAAGACTGTACAACCTCTTCTTCAGCATCAGCTTGTTGCATATATTCTTTCCCATATACATGGTGTGCAACTTCGACCAAAGGCCCTTCGAGGTCTTTTCTTCCAGCACCGAATACAACGCCACATCCGTCAAACATCCTCTGATCATCGAGCATGCTTTCTTCTCCAACGATGCCCATTATCTATCCATCATTCCCTCAGGCTTCTCATCCAAAGCCTGATCCAGATCTGCTTGCACCAGAAGATCCTCCATCCGAATTTTCCACATGAAAAAATTTTTTTTGCCATCAAACTTCTCAAACTCGACCTTCATATTGCTGCCCATAACTGGATCCAAGCCAAACAAGCAATATAAAATCAAGAAGTGTAGAATATACCTTGATGGTACCTTGCTGAAAATTTTCAGCACTCGAGATCTTCAACTTCTCATGCTTGAAACCGCTTCCTCACCACCGTGGCTCTGATACCAACTATTGGAGCACGATCTTGGCTCCTCCCACGGACCTTTGGTGCAGCGAAACCAGCAACGAATAGATCTGGAGACTTCTTGTCACGATCCAAGGCCCTTGACGAAATCAGCCTGGTTGCTATCTTCTTCGTCAGCCTTTCATTCCAGATGAAGAACGCCTCTGAAACTACCTCAAAAAAATCCAAGATCTGGTACCCAACCAAATCAGACCTGGACTAAGGTCTTTCAATTTGTAGATCTTGAATCGGGGTATTCTAGATAGGAAAGAAGATAGATGGAGACAGACCTCGCAGATCTGTCCTGCTGCAGCCTTTCTTGTAGATCTGTTGATGGAGATCTCACCCACGCCTCAAACGACCTCAAATCAACTCCAGATCTGAGAGAGACTTGTACCAACCTCTTCTCAAGAGATTTCAGATCCTGAACCTGGTGTTTGGGTGCCTACAAGAGGGGGAGAGCAGATCTGGTAGGCGACTGCAAGGGGGAAGGGGCTAGCACCTCCCCTTCTTCTCTTTCCTTTTATGGACTGGCGGCAAGAAAATCCTAGGGTTTCTTGCTCCTGGGGCATGGAGAATTGCTGGAGAGAGAGGGAGAAGAGAGAGAGACACTTGGGAGAAAGAGTCATCTATTTTTTTGGCTTTTTCAAACCTATACAAGTACATGTATATATAAACACCGAGTCAAGTGACCCAAATCCAAAACTCTCTTGACCAACTCTATGGGAGATTAGGTTAACCCAAGCCCATGTACACCCATGACTCGACCTAATCTCATCTATTCTGGGCCCAGACCTAGCCCATAAAGAGTTGGTTTCTTGAGGCCCACATAACCTAGACCTCAAGTACCCGAAAAGCCCACAGCCTTTCAACCTAGGGTCCAACTAGCCCTAGAGTCTCCATGAAGCCCTCATGAATGATGGACCTTGGTCTTAGTCTTGATCCCCTGGGCCTTGAGCACACCACCTGGATCATAACAATACAGGTGAGATGTAAGGGTACATCTGCACTGAACGTGACCGACTCCGGAGCTATTTCTGCTGTCAAGATTTGCTCTGATGGAATATGGGTATAAATATCCCTTTGACCTGAGACCGCCATGGTGACTTGCAAGCAACTCATTGCATTAGGCACTGGACTACCTGAATTTCTAATTCAGTGATGGAAGGCTGCTGGGTGTAGTCAAGTACTTGACTTGTCGGTGCATGTGTCAAGATGGGATTGACCACTCCAGTTTAGGAGCTGTGTATAGTCGTGTTTCAATTTAGCAAAACCTTGGTCAGGGTAGTCTTTGTGAGGAGTCATAGGACTGTTTGAGTTGAGCACAATTCGGATGATCTAATCAGGGTTGACAGTTTAACCCTGAGTCGTCCTAAACATAGAGGTCAAAAGGATGAATTATACAGTAAGCATATTCACGTAGGTTCTAAGTGTTGCGATTGTGATCATTCAACTTATCCGATCATCGGGTACCATTGCTAGATGGTCACTTCGATTAGTACAAAAATTGGTTTCTGTACTACCTGCTTAGGTTCGAACCTACGGGGTCACACACATTAGAGGTTCCTATCTGATCTGATGGCTGATGAAGAGTCATAATGCTCATGGACTATGAGTCCTATGTGTCTGAGACTCTGTGATTGAGAATCAGGATTCTCTGATCACGAGTCCCACACATTTTGGATACCGGGGTCAAGAGTCCCACTGGTTTGGGACTCTTCGATCAGGGTTACATATCGATGAATTTTGATGTCCGATTACCCATCGAATTTGGACTCAATATTTATGAGAGATTTAATTAATGATTTGATCACTAATTAACTCAATTTGATTGAGTAATTATTTTTGGATCAAGTCCAATTGAATTGGATTCAGTTGGGTTTGACCCGATTAGGTTAAGAGTTGACCTAATCGTCGAGATGGTTTGGTCCCTGATTTGATCAGGGGTTGCGCTTAATCAATTCCTGATTTGATTAAAATTTTATTGAGCCTAATTAAGACTAATTTAGTTGGGTTTAAACTAGTCTAATTGGGTCTAACTTATTTGGTTCAATTAGGTTGGTTTAAATAATGAAACCACCTTGACCCATTCTCCCTATGCCACCCCACTTCTACTGCACCCTTTTGAATTCACGAGAAGGAAGTTCTCATGAATTTTTTCTCACGCAAAGCCCTCCTCACACCCTACTTTAATGCACCATATGAGTAGATAAGGATGATTGGTTGGCCATTCAAATTCAAAATAATGTTTGAATTTGAATGAGCAACCAATCTTAGCGGCTTGACCTTATCCTCTTTTAACGCCCCATTTATTACACGAGAAAATATTTCTCATGAAATCACTCACGCACAAATTAAGCCACGCCCTCCTCTTCTCATGCCCTTAGTGGATAGGAATAAATTGATTTTCATTTGAATTCAAAATTTGATTTGAATTCAAATATGCAATTGCTCATCTTTATCCTCTCACGTGGATAAGACGTTTGACATTGTTTTAAAAGGAGGAGAAGAGTGGGGCATATACAAGAAAAATTTTGGAGAGAAAATTTGGGTGTGAGGAATCCTTGTGCATGAGGTGAAGGTTCATATCCTTTCGAGAGAAAAAGAATGAAAAGAAAGAAAAAATATGTGCAGGGTTTCAGTGAGTTCTTCAGGGTTTTAGCCTGGAGTTCGAAAAGTGAGAAGGTGAGCTACGAGTGTCGTGAGCCCACCAAATTTTAGGAAGATCTTCAACATCCTCTCAAGCATGTTTGCTGATGATTCAGAGTATCCAAAGAATCGACACACATCGATCGAAGGAGTTCGATCAGTATCAGCCGTCGAAAGGACTCTACAATGAGCTAGCACTCGTGAGGAGTCGATCAGACCAGGAGCTTCGTGTGGATGATCCATAGAAGCCAGACACGCTGTGTGACTGCATCATGATGATCAGACTCTCTCGATGGTGATCAGATTGCGGCGATCTACTACCTGTACAAAGGTATTGTGTTCTGAACACATTACAGTAAAGTGTTTACTGTTCAAATTTGAATTTCAAATTTAAATACATGCATGCTATATATTATATTTAGATCCTAGTGTAGGATAAATTTTTATTAATTAATTAGATTAATTAATAATTTTTACTGTAAAATAGTAATTTTGAAAAAGTTTTAAAATTATCATTTTACTCCTGCACTGAATTTTTTCAAAATAGTATGTTAGGGGTCGGGTGCTGCGGTTGTTAGGTGGTGTCCTGTTACTTGATACTTTATCGAATAAGATGAAGTTGATATTTTTGCCATTATTAGAAGATTTAGACTTCGCTCGTAGACTCAGTTGGGGCAATGCAGTACTAGCTTGCCTATACAGAGCTATGTGTCGGGGTTCTTATGCTGATCAGAGCAAGATTGGTAGTTATCTTGTATTATTATAGGTATGTAAATTAAAAATTTTTATTTTTAATATTCAATTATATTTTACATTGGATATATCATGTATGATTTTTTTGAAATTTGTAGATTTGGGTATGGGAGCGTATGCCGACTATCAGTCCATTACGACGACAGTTGCTCGAGATGCCATTAGAGCAGCAGGATCCTGATGTTCCATTTAAATTAGACAGACCATTGGGATATAGGTATCAAAATATTATTTTTTTTATTTCAAACTTACTATTTTAAATTTGATAAAATTTATTTAACATGAGTAGATTGTGAAACAGATGGAACGTTGCATTCAACGTTCATCACGTATCGATGAGAGTGGCACGGGTTTATAGATGCCAGTTGGATACATTAGTTGATACATATAGATGGATAAATTTTAAATTTTTTATAAATATCATTTTACAGTATTCATAATCTATTAAAATTTTAGCTTACTAATTTTTTTTATTTTAACTCTATCAGTTTTTGTGGGAGCCATATACAGATGAGATATTGGCTATACTGCCGCAAATGTGTACAGTTGGACACGACATATGGACTGCTAGGGTGCCACTTATTTATTTTGATGTGGTAGAGTGGCATCTTTTCGATCATGTCCTGCCGCAGTTTGGTCAGATTTAGGGCATCCCAGAGTAATTTGATACCAGCCAGGGACTTCATCGTATTGATCGACGAGGGAGAGCTCGTATTGACTGGCGTATCAGACATGCAGAGTACATCGATATTTGGGATGCACGTCGAGATCACATTGTTCATGGTGATCCTATTTTGAGAGACCGTTCATATACTGATGACTACATGGTTTGATTTTTTAGCATTACGGTGCGAGTCATTAGACAGCCTCGGTATGAGTTTCCGAATACGAGGGTGAGAGTTCTACTGTGCGTCTTTTGGTAAGATTACGAAAATTACTTTATGTTGTTTGTGTTATATTTTTGTTTTATATTTTACAGTATACTGACTGTTTTATTTTTATTTTATAGACTGATTCTATGTCGGATCTTGTGTTGGACGCTCGTCGTGCTTTATCTACGACTAATGAGGACGAACGAATTCGGATACTGTGAGAGATAGAGAGAACAAGTTTCGAAACATTGGTGGCAATTGATGTTGATCCATATAGCTGTGCGCCTTGGTATGGAGCAGCTCCGATGCCAGATATGAGATATACGCCGTCACCATATATTTCACATATGCCATCACCGCATATTCCACAGATGTCATCATTAGATGCTGCACAGATGCCACCGCCTTTTGATCCACAGATGGCAGCACCTTCTTCTTCCTACATCCCCCAGATGACATCATCGGGTACCAGTTGGCCACATGAGTATGATACTTTCTTTTCAGGTCCATCCGTGTATCCAGATGAGAGGGTTGAACGGGTCTCTCAGTCCGTAGATGATCCGACAGCATCAGTTATTCCTGAGCAGCATGATCAGTAAATCTCCTCCACTGATATAGGGGAGGAGCCATCACAGCAGGAGCAGCTGCGCGAGGACCTTTCTAAGAAGGTCCAAGCGACCACGGGCACCGTGACATCCTTGTGGGACTTAGTCTTTGTTATATTTGTACTTAATATTTTTTATATTTTTATTGTACTAATTTTTGTACGTTTGATATTTTTATTCTATTTAATAATATTAAATATTAATTTTATTTTATATTATTTAATTTTAAGTGATCGGATATTATGCTTTGTGCATATGGATACATACTCGAATGTGCCTCAGAACATTAAGAGAGAAAAAGTTATGCTAAAAGGACTATAAAAATTATAATGTAAATAATAATAATATATCGAATAATTTAATTATGAGATGAATCAGATCATACTGATACATCTCGATCTGATACAGGCACGAACAGGTATGTACGGTGTGGTATGAGAAAAAAATTAATTAATTTTAAATAGAGAAAGTAATTTGAAATGATGTTTCTTATTTGAATTATATTTTTTATTTTAATTAAAATTAAAAATTTTATTTCTTTCAAATTTAAAATTATAATTATATTTTTTTTTATTTTTTATATTTATGGCTTCTTTATGGTACTTTTTATTTTTTAATTTATTATTTTTTTTTATTTTTTTTAAAAATTTAATTTTAAATGGGAAAAGTAAGTTGAAATGATCTATTTTATTTGAATTAAAATTAAAATTTATTTTAAATTTAAAATTATACCTTATATTTTTTTACCATTTCTTTCTCATCTTTTCTTTTTTTATGGTATATTTTATTTCTTTAATTTTTTAAGATTTTCTTTGAAATATTTTTTTAAGAAAAAATTTTAAAAGGAGAAAATAATTTGAAATTATTTTTTAATTTGAATTAAAATTAAAATTTTTATTTTTCAAATTTTAAATTTATAATTTATATTTTTTTCTCATTTTTTCCCTTTTTTATCTTTTTGGCATTTCTTAGGTATTTTCTTCCTTTATTTAGAATACTTTTTGTTAGGTATAAAATACCCGCGGCCGAAATTCCCATCAGAAAGGCTCCGCCCAGACTCCTACGGGAACCGGGCTCCGTCTCCGACATCAGAAAGGCTCCGCCCGGACTCCTACGGGAGCCGGGCTCCACCTCCGACATCAGAAAGGCTCCGCCCGGACTCCTACGGGAGCCGGGCTCCACCTTCGACATCAGAGCGGTTCCGCCCGGACTCCTACGGGAGCCGGGCTCCACCTCCGACATCAGAAAGGCTCCGCCCGGACTCCTACGGGAGCCGGGCTCCACCTCTGACATCAGAAAGGCTCCGCCCGGACTCCTACGGGAGCCGGGCTCCACCTTCGACATCAGAGCGATTCCGCCCGGACTCCTACGGGAGCCGGGCTCCACCTCCGACATCAGAAAGGCTCCGCCCGGACTCATACGGGAGCCGGGCTCCACCTCCGACATCAGAAAGGCTCCGCTCGGACTCCTACGGGAGCCGGGCTCCACCTTCGACATCAGAAAGGCTCCGCCCGGACTCCTACGGGAGCCGGGCTCCACCTCCGACATCAGAAAGGCTCCGCCCGGACTCCTACAGGAGCCGGGCTCCACCTCTGACATCAGAAAGGCTCCGCCCGGACTCCTACGGGAGCCGGGCTCCACCTTCGACATCAGAGCGGTTCCGCCCGGACTCCTACGGGAGCCGGGCTCCACCTCCGACATCAGAAAGGCTCCGCCCGGACTCCTACGGGAACCGGGCTCCACCTCCGACATCAGAAAGGCTCCGCCCGGACTCCTACGGGAGCCGGGCTCCACCTCCGACATCAGAGCGGTTCCGCCCGGGCTCCTACGGAGGCCGGACTCCAACCGCGGCCGAACCTCAATCGACGGATCCGCACCCCCTCGGCAGGTCGCGACAACAATCATGATCATGTTCCAGGTCCTACAGCGGATTCTACGTGGCTCCAGCAGCGGACCCATTACTCCCTGACAGGCTGTAGCAAACGACCACGATTCTGTCCCGCTCCCTGCGGCAGGTGCTGCACGATTCCACTACTCACTGACAGCTAGCGGCAACGGACGCCGCCCCACTATCCGCAACAGGCCATACGTGGCAGACTATGACAATAGCCACGAGTCTACCCCACCACTCTCCGCAATTAATTTTCCTGACCGTGGGCGGCCCACTACCAGACGGTTGCAGGTGTCACCATCAATCCGTTGCCCCCTCTGCCTATAAAAGGGGATCCAGATACGTTATTCTCTAAGCTCTTTTGCCTTATCTCAAAACTCTGCTAAATTCTCCGTTCGAGCACTCCATTCTTGTTGAGGCAGAGAACTGACTTGAGCGTCGGAGGGTCTTGCCGGAGCAACCCCACCTCCGGTTTAGACTTTCCTTGCAGGTCCCGGCGGCGACCGCGGCTTCCTCAACTCCAGCTTCTCCGGCGCAGGCGGATTTTTGCACCAACAGGATTGGCGCTAGAGGAAGGGGCGCGAATCTTCGCAGCACCCTTGTTCCTAAAGGAGCGCTCAACGGATCCGCTTCCGGCCATCTTTTTCGGCACCCAAGCCTCCTTTCCCTGTCCGATGCCTTCTCGCGGGGTTTCTGCACAGCTACCTCTGGCTGTGACCGCCGATAAAGGGTGGTCGGGCGACCAGTCTCCGCTGGATTCCGTTAATGTCATCTCGGGGGAATCCCAGCAGGAGGCGATCGGCAAATCAGCTGCACCTCTCAAGCGACAAAAAGTCGAGGAACCCATAGCCTTCACTGAAGAAGACGCCCAGGGAGTCCAATTCCCTCACAACGACGCGGTCGTAGTTTCCTTGAACATAGCAAATTATGATGTCCGTCGCGTTCTCGTCGACAACGGAAGTTCGGCTGACATCTTGTTCTACAACGCCTTTTCAAGAATGACCACTCTTGGCGGTCATCTAAGGCCGATGTGCTCCCCCTTGATAGGGTTTACTGGTGACGCCATTCCTACGGAAGGAACGATAGCTCTAACTGTGACCGCGGGTCAGCATCCAAAGCAGTCCAGGGCTCTGATGAATTTTCTGGTGGTAAAGGCGCCATCTGCCTACAATGCAATTCTTGGCCGTCCCGGCCTCAATGCCCTCAGAGCCGTTGTTTCAACCTATCATTTGAAGTTGAAGTTCCCCACTGACAAAGGGATTGGAGAAGTTCGGGGAGACCAGGCGCTGGCCAGGCACTGCTACAATATTGCCCTGCAAAGAAGCGATCAAGCGGACCTTTGTCCAGTCGACGGGTTGGATGCGCGCGACGACCTCACTGAAGAGAGGGGCGGCCCGATCGAGGACCTAATACCAATTCCTTTGAATGATGGGAATGCAGAGCACGTGGTGTTGATTGGCTCCAACCTGGAGGAGGAGGTGCGGACGCATCTCGTGGACTTCCTCCGAAGAAATGCGGACATTTTCGCATGGGTCCCGACGGATATGCCGGGGATCGAGACAGAGGTCATGGAACATCATCTGGCGGTCGACCCTAAACATCGGCCAACAAAAGAAAAAATCTGGAGTCATGCCCCAGAGAGGCAGAAGGCGATAGCCGAGGAAGTGGATAAACTTCTCAAGGCCGAATTCATCAGGGAGGTCAATTATCCAGAGTGGATCTCCAATGTTGTCTTGGTCAAGAAAGCAAACGGCAAGTGGAGGATGTGTATCGACTTCAAAAAGCTGAATAAAGCTTGCCCAAAGGATAGCTACCCCCTGCCCAGGATCGACCAGCTGGTGGACGCTACCTCGGGCCACGAGCTTCTCACTTTCATGGACGCATTCTCCGGCTATAACCAGATTAGGATGGCATCGGAAGATGAAGAAAAGACTGCTTTTATCACTAGTCGCGGCCTTTACTGCTACAGGGTTATGCCGTTCGGCCTCAAGAACGCGGGTGCAACCTATCAACGATTGGTGAACAAAATCTTCAAGGAGCAGATCGGCCGAAATATGGAAGTTTATGTGGACGATATGCTCGTGAAAAGTAGGTCTTCCGGGAATCATGTCACCGACCTTGAAGAAACCTTTGGTGCTCTTCGAAAGTATAGAATGAAGTTGAACCCAACCAAATGCGCCTTTGGGGTAACCTCGGGGAAATTCCTGGGCTTCATGGTATCAGGGCGCGGGATCGAGGCCAATCCAGAGAAAATCCGCGCCATCCAAGATATGGTTGCCCCAAGGTCGATCAAAGAGGTTCAGTGCCTCACGGGAAGAATTGCGGCTCTCAATCGCTTTGTCGCAAGGTCGGCCGAGCGATGTCTGCCCTTCTTTCAAACTCTCAAGCAGCCGAAAAACTTTTGTTGGACCCCTGAATGCCAACAGGCGTTCGAAGAATTGAAAAGCTATCTTGGCTCACCCCCACTGCTGGCAAAGCCCAAACCCAAAGAGGAATTATTTTTGTACCTGGCAGTCTCTCCCACAGCCCTTGCAGCCGTCCTTGTTAAGGAGGAAATGAAAGTCCAGCGACCGGTCTACTACATTAGCCGCGTGCTAAGGGACGCCGAGACCAGGTATACTAAATTAGAGAAACTGACCTACGCTTTGTTGATTGCAGCTTGGAGACTTCGACCTTACTTTCAAGGGCACACGGTGACGTTGCTCACCAACCAACCGATCAAAGCGGTTTTGCACCGAGCTGATATTTCTGGGAGAATGGCGAAATGGGCAATCGAGCTCACAGAATTCGACATCAAATACCAGCCTAGGCCGGCAATAAAGGCCCAGGTATTGGCGGATTTCATAGTAGAATGCACCGTCCCTGAGGAGGCCGAACCTGAGCAAAGCAAAATTGACGACCTGAAGACTCAACCGGACCCCTCCGACGAAGAAGCCAGTTCCTTCGATGGCTTTTGGACCCTCCACGTGGACGGATCTTCCAACATGGCGGGCGCTGGTGCAGGCCTGATCTTGACCAGCCCGGAGGGAGTCGTCGCGGAGTACGCTCTGCGTTTTGGGTTCCCCGCAACAAACAATGGAGCAGAATATGAAGCTCTAATCGCAGGATTGAGGATCGCTAAAGAGCTTGGAATAAACCAACTTCGGGTGCACAGCGATTCCCAACTTGTAGTGGGACAAGTCAGCGGGAGCTTTGAAGCGCGGGAGGACAGTATGGCTAGATATCTTGAGAAGGTGAAGGAATTCACCCCCGCCTTCAACAATTTCGACATCAAGCAAATTCCAAGATCGGAGAATGCCAGAGCCGATTTTCTCTCCAAGCTAGCAACATCGGCTCCGGCCGAATTGCCCAAAGGCGTCCTCTTTGAAGTTTTAAAGTATCCAAGTACGGAAGAACCGCAGCTCGTAATGGATATTGACCACGAGCCCAACTGGGTCGACCCACTGATAACCTATCTTAGAGATGGGATTCTCCCCCAAGACGCGAAAGAGGCCCGGAAACTCCGAAATCAGGCATCCCGGTACATCCTCTATGAGGGCAAATTGTACAAGAGATCGTACTCCTTGCCTCTCTTGAGATGTCTCCGACCCTCAGAAGCCGACTACGCTTTATGGGAAGTGCACGAGGGAGTTTGCGGAAGCCATTTGGGTGCCAGATCTCTATCCCACAAACTACTCCGCCAAGGGTACTACTGGCCCACAATGCATCATGATTCAATCGAATATGTCAAAAAATACGATCGATGCCAAAGGTACGCCAACGTCCAGAGACAACCTGCTACCGAGCTCACACCCCTGAGTGCCCCATGGCCTTTTGCGCAATGGGGGATGGATATTCTTGGCCCCTTTCCCATGGCGTCCGGTCAAAGGAAATTCCTCCTTGTAGCAATCGACTACTTCACTAAATGGGTCGAGGCCGAACCACTAGCCAAAATCACAGAAGCGAAAATGCAGGATTTCGTCTGGAAATCAATAGTGTGCAGGTTCGGTTTACCTCGAACACTGATCACTGATAATGGACGGCAATTCGCGGGAGCCAGATTTGCTGAATTCTGTGAAGACCTAAACATCTCCCACAAGTTCACATCAGTGGCCCATCCCCAGGCAAACGGCGAAGCCGAGGTAACGAACAGAACCCTTTTGCAGGGAATCAAGACAAGGCTTGAAAAAGCGAAAGGAACTTGGGCGGACGAGCTTTACCATGTGCTATGGGCGTACCGAACTACCCGGAGGTTGCCTACGGGAGAGACTCCCTTCGCTCTAGCCTTTGGTACAGAAGCCGTCATCCCGATCGAACTTAAACTCCCGTCGGCACGAGTCGTGGCGTTCGACGAACCCCAGAATGCACAAAATCTCAGGGCCAACCTCGACCTACTGGAAGAAAGGTGGGAGATCGCTCAGGTCCGAATGGCGGCCTACAGACAGAAGGTTGCCCGATATTATAACGCCCGAGTCAAGAACAGGACATTTAGAGCGGGGGACCTTGTACTCCGACGAGCTGCTGTCTCACAGCCGCAGGCCCAGGGGAAGCTAGCCCCAAATTGGGAAGGACCTTATGAAATCAAAGAAGTAGTCCGACCTGGGACTTATTATCTTAAGGAGCTCGGAGGGGCCGACCTCCCGCGACCATGGAACTCAGAAAACTTACGGGTATACTACCAGTGATTTCATCCTAATCGAAAAATGTGTGCCCACTTGTCTAGGGACAATTCAAGCAGACGGTATCAAAAACGAGAACGCAATCTTACAAAAGTCGAAGGCCCGGTTCCTTTAGACCGGATGGGGGGAGAGGCCTCACAACGCCCATATGTGCCCCCACAGCCCTGTTAGGGACAGGAGGAGAACCTCGCCCTAACTTGAGCAAAGTCGAAGGCCCGGTTCCTTTAGACCGGATGGGGGGAGAGGCCTCACAACGCCCATATGTGCCCCCACAGCCCTGTTAGGGACAGGAGGAGAACCTCGCCCTAACTTGAGCAAAGTCGAAGGCCCGGTTCTTTTAGACCGGATGGGGGGAGAGGCCTCACAACGCCCATATGTGCCCCCACAGCCCTGTTAGGGACAGGAGGAGAACCTCGCCCTCACTTGAGCAAAGTCGAAGGCCCGATTCCTTTAGACCGGATGGGGGGAGAGGCCTCACAACGCCCATATGTGCCCCCACAGCCCTGTTAGGGACAGGAGGAGAACCTCGCCCTAACTTGAGCAAAGTCGAAGGCCCGGTTCTTTTAGACCGGATGGGGGGAGAGGCCTCACAACGCCCATATGTGCCCCCACAGCCCTGTTAGGGACAGGAGGAGAACCTCGCCCTAACTTGAGCAAAGTCGAAGATCCGGTTCTTTTAGACCGGAGGGGGGAGAGGCCTTACAGCGCCCTAACGCGCCCCCACAAGCCAGGCTGATGACGAGAACCTCGCCACCGGCTCAAGCAAAATGGAAGACCCGGACTCCTACGGGAGCCGGGTTCCGCCGCCAAGGTAAAGCTTCACCCGGGCTCCTATGGGAGCCGGGTTCCGCCGCCAAGGTAAAGCTTCACTCGGGCTCCTATGGGAGCCTGGTTTCGCCGTCAAGGTAAAGCTTCACCCGGACTCCTACGGGAGCCGGGTTCCACCACCAAAAAGCTTCACCTGGACTCCTACGGGAGCCGGGTTCCGCCACCAAAAGGTTTCGCCCGGACTCCTACGGGAGCCGGGTTCCGCCACGAAAAGGCTTCGCCCGGACTCCTACGGGAGCCGGGCTCCACCTTCGACATCAGAGCGGCTCCGCCCGGACTTCTACGGAAGCTGAACTTTACTTATGACTTTGATTACAGAAAGACTTTGCCCTACCTCTTATGAAAACTATGCTGCTTCAACTTTCAGGAGCTTCTTCGAACCTAGCCCCAACTCCAGCGGAGAAAGATCCCAGCAAACCTAACAAGTGGATATCTCCTAACGGCAGGAAAAATCGAAAAGAAGCCCGGCGAAGGACGACCCCACATGAACTGAAAAGGTCGCCGACGGTCTTGGAACGGCATGACACAGGCAAAGAGAAGGAAAGAAGTTCGGCAGACAATTATTTGACACGAGAGGTAAACAAGGTACTGAAATCACTATTTTATTTGATAGAAGCACACGTTACAGGACCCGGCGGGTCAGGAAAAAGAGAAAAAGAAAATACATGTCTTGCAAAGCACGGTTCGGGCAGGATGAATCGTAGGCCGATCCAAGCTGCAAATTCCTCTTCCCGTCTCTGTTCTTCTCAGTCGCATTCTCTAGTGCGTGTAACATCTCTCACCCCATCTCTCTTCATTCTATTCCCAAAGTTCCGACCTTAGCGAGAAAGGGATGGGATTGATCTCCGAAGGCGGCGAGGGTAACAACGGCAGTAACGAAGACCTGTTTCAAGAAGAGTCATAGCCATGACGGCCGCCACCCGAGATGCTCCGGCAAGGTCGGCATGCGCTACTTCCACCGTCTCTGCAACAAGTTCTACCGCCCCGCCGTCGACCGTCTCTGGTCCCTTGGCCCCGACGGCGTCAAGGATCCCGTCATGACTTGTGACGTCTATTCTGCCCTCTTGACCGGTATTGCCCCGCCTTACTGCTCTGAAATTCGCGGGCAGAATAGCTTCTACAACAGCCCCCGATATTAAACCCCTGTTGTTGAAGGAATTCTTCCTTGGGCCCCCTCTGAGATGACAGAGATTCTCACCGACCGTCGTCCTCCTCCTCACCTTCCTCCAAGCCCTAACAATCTCCTCAAGAACAGCCTCCAGAGTTGAGGACATGGTGTGGAAACCCTCGGAGAAGGATTGATGGGCAAAAGGTGGCGAGAATTGGCACGAGGGGAGCAAGACTCTCAGGGGAAAAGAAGAACGCCAGAATGAGACCGTGAATGGATCGAAGGGTTTAAATAGCCGGCGGATCCTGACGCAGTTATGACAGCGAGAATTCCTGGGCCAGATGGTGTGTGCCGCGTGTCGCGCTTATCCGCTTCGTTGCTATCGAGGGTTGACCGCTCACAGATTCCCACAGAACGACGCCTGGGATCACGTTTCAACGGGGGTTTCGAAAAGACCTTTCAAGTCGCCTTTGTCAAAAAACGGATTCTGACACGCGCACATTAAGTGGGGGCAGCTGCACACAGGGATCGAGGGGGCAATTTCGGCTGCGCATCTCTCTCTCTGTGTACTTCCTTCGCTTGAAATTCAAACTTGGAAGTAGGGGGACTGGTGTTAGGTATAAAATACCCGCGGCCGAAATTCCCATCAGAAAGGCTCCGCCCGGACTCCTACGGGAACCGGGCTCCGTCTCCGACATCAGAAAGGCTCCGCCCGGACTCCTACGGGAGCCGGGCTCCACCTCCGACATCAGAAAGGCTCCGCCCGGACTCCTACGGGAGCCGGGCTCCACCTTCGACATCAGAGCGGTTCCGCCCGGACTCCTACGGGAGCCGGGCTCCACCTCCGACATCAGAAAGGCTCCGCCCGGACTCCTACGGGAGCCCGGCTCCACCTCCGACATCAGAAAGGCTCCGCCCGGACTCCTACGGGAGCCGGGCTCCACCTTCGACATCAGAGCGGTTCCGCCCGGACTCCTACGGGAGCCGGACTCCACCTCCGACATCAGAAAGGCTCCGCCCGGACTCCTACGGGAGCCGGACTCCACCTCCGACATCAGAAAGGCTCCGCCCGGACTCCTACGGGAGCCGGGCTCTACCTCCGACATCAGAAAGGCTCCGCCCGGACTCCTACGGGAGTCGGGCTCCACCTTCGACATCAGAAAGGCTCCGCCCGGACTCCTACGGGAGCCGGGCTCCACCTCCGACATCAGAAAGGCTCCGCCCGGACTCCTACGGGAGTCGGGCTCCACCTCCGACATCAGAAAGGCTCCGCCCGGACTCCTACGGGAGCCGAGCTCCAGCTTCGACATCAGAGCGGTTCCGCCCGGACTCCTACGGGAGCTGGGCTCCACCTCCGACATCAGAAAGGCTCCGCCCGGACTCCTACGGGAACCGGGCTCCACCTCCGACATCAGAAAGGCTCCGCCCGGACTCCTACGGGAGCCGGGCTCCACCTCCGACATCAGAGCGGTTCCGCCCGGGCTCCTACGGAGGCCGGACTCCAACCGCGGCCGAACCTCAATCGACGGATCCGCACCCCCTCGGCAGGTCGCGACAACAATCATGATCCTGTTCCAGGTCCTACAGCGGATTCTACGCGGCTCCAGCAGCGGACCCATTACTCCCTGACAGGCTGTAGCAAACGGCCACGATTCTGTCCCGCTCCCTGCGGCAGGTGCTGCACGATTCCACTACTCACTGACAGCTAGCGGCAACGGACGCCGCCTCACTATCCGCAACAGGCCATACGTGGCAGACTATGACAATAGCCACGAGTCTACCCCACCACTCTCCGCAATTAATTTCCCTGACCGTGGGCGGCCCACTACCAGACGGTTGCAGGTGTCACCATCAATCCGTTGCCCCCTCTGCCTATAAAAGGGGATCCAGATACGTTATTCTCTAAGCTCTTTTGCCTTATCTCAAAACTCTGCTAAATTCTCCGTTCGAGCACTCCATTCTTGTTGAGGCAGAGAACTGACTTGAGCGTCGGAGGGTCTTGCCGGAGCAACCCCACCTCCGGTTTAGACTTCCCTTGCAGGTTCCGGCGGCGACCGCGGCTTCCTCAACTCCAGCTTCTCCGGCGCAGGCAGATTTTTGCACCAACACTTTTTAAAAAATTAAATTTAAATTAATTTAGTTATTTAAAATGATGTTTTTTTATTTAAATTATAATTAGAATTTTTATTTCTTAAAATTCAAAATTATAAATTTTATTTTTCAATTAGAATTATAATTCCTATTTTTTTCAATTCTATTTTTTTCCCTTTTTTCTTTTTTTATGGTATTTTAGTATTTTTTTACATCAATTTTTTTCTTTCCTTCAGATATTTTTTTCAAAAAATAATTTAAAAGAGACAAAATAATTTGAAATGATATTTTTTATTTGAATTAAAGTTAAAATTCTTATTTTTTATAAATTTTAAATTTATAATTTTTAATTAAAATTTTTATTTTTTTAAATTCAAATTTATAATTTTTATTTTTTTCATATTTCTTTATATTTTTTTCTTTTTCTATGATATTTTTAATTTTTTAAATTTTTAAGATTTTTGTTTAGATATTTTTTTAAAAAAATTAATTTGAAAAGAAAAAAATAATTCAAAATTATCTTTTTTATTTTAATTATAAATTTAAATTTTTATATTTTAAATTTCATTCAAAATTAAAATTTTTATTTATTTCTAAATTTAAAATTTTATATTTTATTTTTTTCCCATTTTTTTTAGTTATTTAAAATGATATTTTTTATTTCAATTATAATTAGAATTTTTATTTCTTAAAATTTAAAATTATAAATTTTATTTTTCAATTAAAATTATAATTTATATTTTTTTTATTCTATTTTTTTTCTTTTTTCTCTTTTTTTATGGTATTTTTTTATTTTTTTACAACATTTTTTCTTTTCTTCAGATAATTTTTTTAAAAAATAATTTGAAATGGACAACATAATTTGAAATAATATTTTTTATTTAAATTAAAGTTAAAATTTTTATTTTTTTAAAATTTTTATTTATAAATTTCTTTTTTTTCATATTTTTTCCTCTTTTTTTCACTTTTTTGTGGCATTTATTTCTTTTATCAAAATTTAATTCAAATTAAAAATTTAATTTTTTTTAATTCAAATTTATAATTATATAATTTTTCTATTTTTTTATTTTTTTCTTTTTTTATAAATTTTTTTAGTGTATTTTTTTATTTGTTTGAAATATTTTTTAAATAAATTAATTTGAAATTGAGAAAGTAATTTGAAATGATATTTTTTATTTTAATTAATTTTAAAATTTTATTTCTTTTAAATTTCAAATTATAATTCTTATTTTTTTCAATTTTTTTAAATTTTTGATTTTTTAATGACACTTTTTGTTTTTTTAATTTTTTATTTTTTTAAATATTTTTTTAAAAATTAATTTGAAATGGGGAAGAATTTGAAATGATGTTTTTGAATTAAATTTAAAATTTTTATTTTTTTAAATTCAAATTTATAATTTTTATTTCTTTCGCATTTCTTTCTCTTTTTTTTTCTATGATATTTTTAATTTTTTAAATTTTTAAGATTTTTGTTTATATATTTTTTTAAAAAAATTAATTTGAAAAGAAAAAAATCATCTAAAATTATATTTTTTATTTGAATTAAAAATTTAAATTTTTATATTTTAAATGTCATTCAAAATTAAAATTTTTATTTATTTATAAATTTAAAATTTAAAATTTTATTTTTTTCCTTATTTTTATTATTATTATTTTTTTTTTTGAGAAAAAAATTAGAAAATGCGAATGGCGTTTTTGAAAACACCATTCAAAATGGCATTTTTGAAAACGCCATTCAAAATGATATTTTCTAATTTTTTTTTTTGGACGATGCCTACGAGAAAAATATGGGTGACGTGATTTGGATAAAACACCTTTCAAAATGACGTTTTATCTCTTTTATATTAGATTCATAAATAAATTAAAATTTATATTATTTAGATAAATAATTTTTTTTATATTATTTAGAAAAAAAGATTGCATCATAAGTCACGACCATGGCTCGGTCCAACAACACGTGTGCTCAAGCACGTACGTGGCTACGTACCGCAGCATTCAATCTATGGATGGCCAAAAAGCATTGATAAGTCAATTCAACAGGCCGTACGCCTAACCCCTTCAATCTGGCAAGTAATTCGGAGTCCTCAAGATGATTCTTTCTTCGTGCACGGGTGAAGTGTCAAACACGAAAAAAATCTAAAGAAGGGGCATGGTGCTCAAAGCCACAACCCAAACAAACAAACGTCCATTAATTTAAAAATTAGAAGGCGAGAAAAGAGGCCGTTCGGTTCAGCTTAAGGCGTTCCCGGTCGTCCGTACGGAGAAGCAAGAGAACGGTGCGTGGTGCGTGGTGCGTGGTGCGTGAGAAGAGAGGAAAATAATAAGGCAATGATGGAGCGAGAGGGAAAGCTCAGAACGGGGGTAGCATTTGTTGGGTTATGGGGAAAGAGCGGGAGGCAGGAGGTAACAGCTGTGCGGTTGACCGGGAACACCAGGTGAGACACTGGCCTGGGAAATGAGAGAGAGAGAGACAGATGGCTATGTTAGGATAGACTGGTTGGAGAGATAAAGGTACGGGGGAAATAGGTAAAGAGAGAGGTTGTGTTTGCATATGTGCGTGTTGGGTTCTTAAGTTGGTTCTTTTGTTATACCGAGGAAGAAAAAATAAAACGAAAGAAAACATAAATAGATTTCGGAAAGATGTATTCAGTCGAAGATCAGTTGTGGTGCCAAATGGGAATGTGATAATAAATCGCAATTAGTGACCCCTGTCCCCCCTCCTCTTTCCGGCATCTTACATATCCCTCTCCCTTCCTGGCCCTACCCATTCCTCTCTCTCTACTCCTACCTATCTCTGTGTGCTTGATCTTCTCCCATCTAGCGTTCTTTGGGGGGTTTTTGTGGTAGAAAACAAGGGTCAGTTGAGGGGAATGTTGGCTGGCTCGAGGCGTTTGAATCTCTTTCTATAAAGATGGAGGTAAAGGCATCGGACCAGGCTTCATTCCTCTCAAATCTCTCTCTGCTCACTACCTTTTACACTTTGTATGTGCTCATATTTTGTTAATGTTAGGTTAAGGGGAATGTTGTCTGGCTCGAGGTCATATCATGTGCCCAAGAGTTCCAAGAGCTCTCTCTCTTCCTCTCTCTCTCTCTCTCTCTGTCCCTCTGTATGGGGGACGCTTTGAAGGACTAAATGATCTCGGAACAGGCTTCATTGCCCAAGAGTTCCAAGAGCTCACTTTCTCTTTCTCTCTCTCCATCTATCTGTCCCTCTGTATGTGCGACGCCTTAAATGAGTAGATGATCTCGGACCAGGCTTCATTCCCTTCAGCCAACATTGACTCCGGTCAGCCATCCATGTTCATGGCTATGATGGTAAGTTTTCCTCTTCTTGTTGTTTCTATTTCAGTAGTGTAATATTAGCAGTACTGCCGACTTCATCCAGAATGCGGGTGATGCAAACAATCCTTTCTGTGATATGTCCTCTAATCTTTCGTATCCTGTGACAGTCTTTCCAAGTTTCCAATTGATCTTGGAAGACGTTATCATTTCCATGTCCTCTGATCAGTATCTTCTTTGACCTTTTTTCCCCTTTTGCACGCCATATGGAAGGGATCATTTCTTGGAAAGGTCTCGCAAATTATTAGAGTTGTTGGATTTTACCATTTTGATCACTTCGAGAGAAGTTATTAAATATGTAATTGATCTAGAAATTGGAAGACATAATGAAACCACTAGAGAACAAAAGAGGGGAAATAACCCTGACCCAAAGATCCATTCAACACTGTTTTAACTACCATTAATGATATTTTTCTCTTGTTTCATTTCTGTAGTAGTTTGCCTGCTATGAGCGCTTATTACTGATGATTATTGGGTAATCATTTGCATAGTATGCAATCATGCTGATGAGAGTTTTTTTTCCCCTTTATGATTTATGCATACATTTCAGGCCTTATCTTTGGGATGGCACAGGAAAAATGATTCTGACAGAACTTAATTCGTTTTGGATGTATGCGAGAGTGTCTCATAAATGCAGCCCTGACGCTAAGCTCATGTGGGTGAAGTGAAGTGAATGAAGATGCCATGGATAGATTTTAACGAGAAAGAAGCGAGTTTCCCGCTCCCCGGATTTGTAGTCACATTTAGCTGCTTTTCATGGTCCTAAAAACATAACCATGCATCTGCCTCTACTAAAACTTATGATACATTTATCTTATTATTCTCACAGAGTGGGCCAAATCAGCTGCCTGCTTCTCACCCTCCTGGTCTCTGCAAACAACACCCCTTCGATTTATAGTTAAATAATAAAAATCAAAAGCCATGCACCCTCCATTTCATTCACATCACACATCCCCGACGCCAGTTGATTGTGTGTTTGAGAGAGAGAGAGAGAGAGAGAGAGAGAGAGAGCTATATATATATATATGGTGACTATTGGAAAGGAGGATATGCAGCAGTGTATGCATTTATAGGGTCCTTTTAAGAGGGTGAAGGCCATGTCTAGCCTTCCTTTTTCATTAATATAGAGTAGCTCCTGAGCAGCAGTGGCAGCTGGCTTGGGACAGACGTGGCCCCGAGTCCCTGATATAGCACATCATGGCCTTTCATGTTGAAAAATTCTCACTTAATATCGATCTGTCTACTACGCATTCTAATAACTTTGTTACCAAATTCTCAACAGAGAGATTAAATTTTGGGGAAAACTCTCGCGGTTCAAATTGAATTGCTGTGGTTCTTGTATAAGCGCGTCACATAATTAAAGAGAGAGAGTCGGAGAGGAGAGGGGGGGCAGTTAATGAGATGACGAGGATCTGACGTTTATGGGGAAAGTGGACGGAGACAGAATTGGCCAGGCTAGGACAACTGGGTCTTCGAGAAGGAGGCAGTCACCTTTTCAGACCATCTTGTACGTGTATATTTATTGTATCGCTGTCCCAATAACCTTAATGCGTCAGCAAAGTCATCAACAATATATACAGTATGTATTATTATTATCAAAATTTTATTATAATATTTTATTATAATATTTTTATTAAGAAGTAAGTTTTTTTTTTAATTATAACAACGTGATGAGGAGGTAATTCATCGTTACTTGCCGCATGGCCCGATGAAAAAAAAAAAAAACAAGGATCAAAAAATTTCGAAATAACTGTGATTCAAGTGGAAATATGATTTCGGATGCCAACTGATTTGCGAGTTTGGATGTTATTTATCATTGCAAATTTTTGACTCGGAGATCGGCACGACTGGAGCTTCTGATTGGAGTTAGCTTTGGTGAGAACCTTTTGATGCTCAAGTTAGTAATACCGAATAGATAGGAAGGAGTGAGTGAGAGAGAAATTGCATACCTGATGATCCCATATTAACTGTTGGATGTATATCCTAGAAGTCAATTGTTGACAGACGCATTATGTAATTTTAGGACATAAATTTATATTTATAAAATTTTATTAATTAATAAAAGATATTTTTATTTTCAATCATATTTTTATGTATCCATGATTTATCCTAGAGATTAACAGATGATATTGTATATTCTCAAGATGTTGATAATTTGAGACATATACTATTGATGATTAATTTTTAAAAACTCCCGATCGAAGGATCATCATGGAGGACAATAGTCGATCCAGCTAGATTGATGCACGAATCATCTTCTTTTCGAACAGATTAGTCTCGAGTTTGTAGTGTGAGGACATTGGGATGAGAGTGTAGTTAGTTGTTAGAGAACAACTTGTACTGAGCGTGACCAACACAAGAAATCACTTGGATATCTACTCACTCATCAGTGGTTTACTCGATACTGCAGTGGTGTGAAAGGTCCTTTGATCTATGGTGTATTGATTATTCACAGTGAGACTACTGAGTTTGACTGTATCTAAACTTGGACTCTTAGCCATTTATGTTCTTATGGTGTATGTTGGCTTCAGTGAGTTTAGATTCACTGTTAGGAGTATGATACATTTAGATGGAATCTATCGATCTTGATAGTAAAAAAGAAGTCTTATGCAATTTGCGAGACTGAGTTCAGAAAGTCTTCGACCAAAGCAAGTGTGTGAGTACTGAAAAGAAGTTTATTGAAAAATATATCCTAAAATCAATCGTCAGTCTATTGACGGTTGAGCTTATATTTATAAATTAAATATAAATTATTAATTATTAATAAAATATTATTTTTTTATCACTTTGTGTACATCTTCTATGAATTTTAGTGTTGTGACGAAGTCCTTAGGACTATTTAAATCAATATAGGATGATATATCATTTAATCCTTCAAACTAGTTCATGATCAAATGATATACTATTATTAAGACGATAGCTATATCAAGTATAAGTCATTATATGTCATGTACATTAGTTGTCCTCTTAATCAAGGAGTGTGAAGACACTGGTATGACATGCACGTGAGACATAGAAATACATCTCATTGAACATGACTAACTCTGGAGTACTCTACTGTCAAAAATTACTCCGAAAGGATATGGGTATAAGTATCTCTCCGACTTGAGATCACCATGGTGACTTGCAAGTAACTCACTATGTTTTGGTGCAGAGCTACTTGAATTTTTAATTCAGGATCGAAAGATTTCTAGACATAATCAAGTACTTATGAAGTCAGTGTGTAAGTCGAGATAGGATTGACCACCTTAAGTTATTGGAGAATATGTCTCAATATATTTCAATTTAGCAAAATTTTGACCATGATAGTTCTTGTGAGAGTCACAGGATTAATTAGGTTGAGACACATATAAAGATGTACTGATCGAGAGTTGACAGTAAACTCTGAAGTCATCCTAAGCATCAAAGATCAAAAAGATGTATTATATGGTAATCATAGTCTATTAGGTTCTTGGATGTTGCTTCACATACATTCGACCTATCCGGACGTCAGATACCATTGCTAGATGGTCACTTCGATTAGCATAAAAATTTATTCTTGTATTATCGATTTAGGTTCAAATCTATAAGGTCACACACATAAAAAGTACCTCTCCGATAATATGACTGATCGACGATTGAAAATTGTTCGAGGGTAAAATCATCAATGCAATTGATGATTAATCCTGAGCAATAATTGTAGTAAATTAATTCACTTAGAGTCAATGATGTTGAGAAAGATTAGTCAATAGTTAGATTGCTGATAAACTTAATTTGATTGAGTATTAAAGTCTAGATTAAGTCTAATTGAATTAGATTCAATTAGGTTAAATATAATTGAGTTATAGGATGATCTAATTGCTAAGGAAGATTAAGTCCTGATTTGATCAGGACTTGAACTCAATTGATTTCTAATTGAGTTAGAATCAAATTAGATTGAGTTTAATCACTTCTAATCAGATAGAGTTTGATTGAATCAAACTTGGTTTGAATTTGAAATCAACTTAAATTTTGAATTCAAGATTGAATTCAAAATTTAAATGTTTGAAGTCCCTTGCATCACCTTCCCATCTCTATGCCATTCTTCATCGCACAAAGCTTGTTTGTGCATAAGATTTCTGTAGCAAATACCTCACTTTGTCACTCACTTGGACAGGATTGTGATTGATTTTGATTTAAATTTAAAAGGAGTTTTGAATTTGATTAAAATCTCATCCTAATCCTTCCACCAGTCAGACACTTTTGATGAGTTCTTTTTATGCGACAAAAAGGAGAAGCTTTTGGTGATTTTTCATGCCCATATGCTCATGTTCGATACTTCTTTGATCAGAGAATGAATGAGGATAAGGTCAGTTTGATTTGAGTTCAAATAAGATTCAAATTCGAACTTGAATGGGCACTTATCCTATCCTATCATCCTTAATCGGCAACTATAAAAGGAGTTAATTTTTTTGTGCGTTGAGTCTCAAATTTTTCACTATGAGATATCTGAAAGAAAGAGGGGCCGAATCTTGTGAGGGGGCGTGAGGATCTGGGGTGGGTTGCCATCTTTTTGGTGTGTGATTAGAAGAGAACTGTCTCTTCTTTGGTGAGTGTTTAACCTTCATGTTGAATTATATTTGGGAGAGGAAGATCCAGATTAGATCTAAATAATTTTCTGCTATTCCTCCATCCTCCAGCAACCTCCGTCGATCCATCTTCAATCTCAAAAGGATCCGAGATGATTGGAGAAGAAAATCCAATCAGATCAACTATCAGAAACGACTTTCATAAGCTAGCACTCTCAGAGATAGCAGATCGGTACTAGAACTTCGTGTGGATAATTTGTAGAGGCTGGACATGCTATACGACTACGAGCAACCAATGAAAATTTTCAGATCCATATTTAAGATCATGGTGTTCGATTTTTCACACTCAGATATTGAATTCAGATCTCTGGAAGTAGTAGATTAGATCTACTGCTTTACTAGTTTTCACGCACATCATGCAAACTTTATTGTTCAGATTTTTTACGTGCATGTATACATGCCATAGATCCATATATAGGATGTTTTATGATTAGATAATGTGCTTGCATTATAGATTAAAATATTTAATCTAAATTTATTTTGTCACAAAATTAAAAATGCATGCATGAAACTCCTGCAGTTTTCTATCAGTGGTATCAGAGTCACATTTCTTATGATATGTATATTCTGCATGTATCTTTATAAAATCTAAATTTTAATTATTTAGATTAGATCTAAATAATTAGTTTTAATTCTGAGTAGTGTAGTAGTCGGATTGGGTAGATCGCCATGGCCATTCGATCATAGGAGAAAATAAGATTTCATGACCCTCTTCTCCCATTTGATGGGGTTCTCCTATAGCATGTAGGGGTGTTGCATGATTTTCTATGAAGATGAACATTGAAAGGAGCTTAAAAATTTATTTTAGATCGGATATATTGTATGTTAGATCTGAAATTAATTTACTATTGATTATATGAAAACTTATGAAATATTTTATAAAATTAAAAATTATTTTCAAATATCGAACCCCAACCGATGTCAGTCCTAAACTTAATTGAGAATTAAGTAATCTAGATTTGAGAATCAAAGATCTAAGATCATTTTCATAAATCATGGGTTTATGGGTTAGCTCAAGTCAGGTCTGTTCAACTGGATTAGACCTAGCATTTGAAATTACATAGATAATGGATTATGTTAAGTAATTGATCAAATCTAATTAACTATTAATTCTGATTAGATCAATTCTCCTCTTGATCAATTTTCAATAGCTGTAGTTGGTCAAAGTCCATGTCTTTGATTAGATCAAGATGGATCTCGATCTGGCTCAAAGGTCGAGTCCGAGTCTTTAGACAGATCAAATTAAAATAGATAAACTGATTGGTGTCTAAGGTAAGTTTGACAGTCTTGATCGGTGGTCATTAATTGGGAGCTACTTGCATAAATTGAGTCTATAATGAGTTTATGGCATGTCTCTCCTATCAATCTCACTTACCTAATCAATGTGGTTGATCTATGTTCAATTAGGCTGCTCATTGACTTGAGCTAACCCATACCACATAGGTGAATCAGTATGACTGATTTAGGTGCTTCTGGACCAGCTTGTATCTAGTCTTCTTTGATCTGACTTGATGAAATCAATGAGAGAATTATGATTAGTTAGTCAGTTCTTTTATTTCTCTTAAAATAAATTAATCAAATCTTTTAAATTATTAGATCCATAAAATAAAATAATTATGGAGTTAACTAAATCATAGCCTTCCATTAAGTTGGATGGTAATGGATCCAACAGTCTGGATGATTATTGGATGGCGCTACATGCTTGGTGCTCTCCAATTGTTGGAATTATCATTCATAATATGATAATTTAGCTGTGTCTTTATAATAGATAGTCAGATTAGCCAAGCCATACTTAGGCCTAGTCATTCGTTAGTCTAATACGCTAAATTTTATCATGTTAATGGTTGGACCTAACCAGCACTTTCAGTGAAGGCCAAAGTTTACTGAAATAGAGCTTGGGATGAAATAAAATATTAAAAATTATTTAAAAAAATAATTAGTTATGAACCTATCCATAATGTACAAGGGTTGGTCAAGTCATACTTGGGCCTAAATATAGTTTGTGTAGATTCTAGTACACGCTAAGGGATTAAAGTAATTTCTCGAATTGAAAGTAGAGGCTACCAATTCATATAAATAGTGAGAGAATCTTTAGACTAAAATTTAAATTTTTAGGCTTAATTAATTCATAAACTAATTAGTCCTTATTTTTTCTTTCAGATATAACCACTTCTTTATTGCTCTGATCGCTATTGGATAGCGATAAGCTAATGGGACCTAATTTCGATAGCTGGTATAAAAAATTAAAGATAATCTTGGAGTACAAGCAGATCTTGTATATTCTGATAGATTCGACATCTAAGGAGTCAGCCCCGAACACTCGTGGTACGGTCTGAGATACTTATTAGAAGTGGCTCAACGATCGAACCACTATGCACTGCATTATGCTGGCAGCGATGAGTGACGAGTTCAGTCGCAGGTTTGAGAATGCTCGTCAGAAAATATGCTTCAAATATTGAACAAGTCCTTTAGCACTCTTGACGATGTTGAGAGGTGCAGGATCAGTTGTACTATTTTTAACGTCCGGATCAGGGAAGGGAAAGCAAGGTCGGGTTTTTCTTGCATGAATAGCTTAGAAAAGATGCAATTTTAAACTCTTTACCTAAATTGTATCTCCCATTCCTTACTCATTTCAAAATGACAAGGCCTGTAGTGAACTACCATGGCTTGCTGGGGTTGCTGCAGAACTTTAAGAAGGATCTCTAGCTCAAAAAAAAAATCGATGAACTTAGTGGGAGGGTCTTCTTCTGGACGTTGACCCTTTAAGAAAGAAAAAAAAGAATAATAATAAGAAGGTACATAGTGCTGAGACGTCTCAGTCTGATCAGATCAAAAAGTTCAAGACCGATCAAAGTCAGACAGAATGCTTCCATTGCAAAAAGCGGAGGCACTGAAATAGAAACTGTTCTCAATACATTATCTCTTTGGACCCAAACAAGCCAAATAAGAAGAAGCAAGCTTTGTTGGGCAAGATATTTATAGGATAACTCTTTACAACTTCTTTATTTATGATTCTATTATCTGGGTATTAGATACTGGAAGTCCTATTAATATATGTAATTTATTGTAGGGTCTGCAAGTCAGTAGGAGATTTGAAGAAGATGAGAGATTCACTAATGTTCGAGATGAAAGATCAGTTCAGTTCTAGCTATAGGGATTGTCAAATTTGTATTCAATTCTAATATAGTTTTTCTCAGTGAATGTCACTTCTGTCCTAATTTTTTATTGAATATTATTTTTGTAGGTCTTTGACCAAAAATAGTTATGAAATATCAATAAAAAATAATTTTATAATATCATTTTGAATGATATTACTATTATGAATGGACAATTGAACAATATGTAGTGTACATATTCGATAAATGTCCTAGAGTAGATAACGTGTCCGATATCTATCTTTGGCACTGCTGGCTTGGTCATATTAATAAGAATAGTATAAATAGGCTGACATAAGAGAAAATCTTCAAAGTTATTGATTGTGAATCACTATCAATCTATGAATCTTATTTTCTTAGAAAGATGATCAAATCATTTTTTACTGAAAAAGATGAGCGAGCTAGTGAACTTCTAGGTTTAATACATACTGATGTACACAGACCTATGAATATAAGTACTGGAGATGGATATTATTACTTTATTATGTTCACAGATGACCTATCTAAGTATGGGTATGTCTACCTTATGAAGCATAAATCTGAGTCATCTGAAATGTTCAAACGATTTCATAATGAGATTGAAAAATAAATCGATAAGAGTATTAAAACTCTTCGATCAGACTGAGAAGGAGAATATCTTACTGATGAGTTTTTGACATATCTTAAAGAGAATAAAATTCTCTCTCAATAGACTCCACTTGGGACACCACAATATAATGAAGTGTCTGAAAGGAGAAATCGAATCTTATTAGACATGATTCGAACCATGATGAATTTTGTGAGTCTGTCGATCTCTTTTTTGGAGATATGTATTAGAATCGACTTGTTACTTACTTAATAAGGTTCCAAGCAAGTCTATAAGAAAAACTCCACATGAGATAAGGATAGGACGTAAGCCGACCCTCTCACACCTTAGGGTCTAAGGATATCTCGTTTATATCAAGCATTTAAAAACAAACAAGCTTGAATCCAGGTCTGACAAATATGTATATATAGGATATTCGAAAGAGACTAAGGGGTATTATTTCTACCAGGCTGATGAACAAAAGATGTTCGTTAGGAGAAAGATACACTTGTTGGAAAAAAAATTTCTTAATGAAGGAACTAGTGCCTCAAATGTCGAGCTTGATGAAGTTCGATAGGTAGAAGAACCGACATCAATGATTGAACTTGAACCAAATTTGATTAGATCAAATTCAGAACCCAATACAGAACCATCCTTAAGGCGATCCGATAGAGTATCGCATCAGTCGGACAGATACTATGATTTCTTAATCTGAAATGGTGATCCTATTGAACTTGATGAGAATGATGAGAATTCGCACGATCACCTATATGGATGTGATGCAGAGGTCTAACTCTAAGAAATGACTTGAAGCCATAAAATTCGAAATGGAGTCCATGAAGTTCACCAGTATGTGGACACTTGTTGATCCATCTGAAGGGATAAAATCTATGGGATGTAAATGAATTTTTAAAAAGAAAAGGGACACAGATGGAAAGATAGAGATCTATAAAGTCTATTTGGTTACCAAGGGATATCATCAGTATTATGGTATTGACCATGATGTGATATTTTCTTCTGTGATAATATTCAAATCTATTTGGATTATACTTGCAATAGCAATATATCTGGAGTATGAAATTTGACAAATAGATATGAAGATAGCTTTCCTAAATGGAGAGCTGACGAAGAGGCATATATGATATAACCTAAAAGATTCATATGTTGGTGAACGTAGGCGATTTCATGCATGTATTTTAAAATTTTATTGAATAAATTATAGTGAAAAGTAAATAAATTAATCATATTAATCTAACATGCGTATGATCAGATCATTAAATCAACCTACTCTAGGATCTATGATATGATATATTGCATATAAAATCTAAAATAATCATATGATAAAATCTGTATGCATGGATAAAGTAGTAGATTACATCTACTTCTAATCTGAGTTCAGAACTCAATATCTGAGTGCGGATCAATGATCATCGCTGCTGAGAGACATAATGAAGAAGATCCTTGCTAGTTACTTGTAGCTGCACACACGTTCGATCTCTATAGGAAGTCCACTCAAAGCTTTGATTTGATCGGTCTTTTCGAGAGTGCTAGCTCGCACGAAGACCTTCTGCTTGACTGATCTGGATCCCTTCTTCAAATCTCTGAAATTTTTTCAGAGGTTGAAGATGGACTTCTGAAGGAGATGAAGATTTGAAAAAAATATGAAGAAGAAACTATTTTTTTTCTTATTTTTCTCTCTTCCCAAACCCTGAGGACTAAACCCTAGGGTTTTTGATCTTGTGCTCACCTAAGAGAAGAGAACTCTTCTCTCCCTTTTCCACGCCATAAACAAATGCCCAAGACCCCAAACATGAAAAGCACTCCTCTTCTATCTTACATGCACAAAAGAGATCCCAATCCCCTTTTTATTAGGCGTGTAATGACTAGGGGTGAAGAGTCCTAAGGTTTTTGGACTCTAACTTGCCTTTTGTGGCCTTCTCTCAATTTCCACGCCCAAAGAAAGATATGACACCCCTTCTTTTATTTTTCCATGGTGAAACTAGATCTTATATGATTTTTCACAATGAGAAACCCCCATGTTGTCGCACAAAATAAGAGGAATAAAAAGAAGTATTATGGAGAGGTTATAGATAATGTCAAACATTATCTAAAAGATATCCTATTTTCAATCAGATTTGAGCATACCATTTAAAACCATATCCCATCCAATTTTAGATGTGAGAAAGGGAAGGGAAAGGCCTTTTGCATGAAGAACTCTCATGCAAAAAAACTTTTGGTATGAGGAGATATGGCATCTTAAACTTGATGGCGCATGGGAGAAGAGTCCAATCTTCTATGGACTCTTTTGTTTCCTTATTTGAATCCAAACCAAATCACATTTGGTTTAGCCCAAATAAAATAGATAAAATCCAATCTAATTAGGCTCATAAATTTTTAATCAAATATCAATTAAATTAAGAATTGATTGAAGCAAAGTCATGATCAAATCAGAGACAAATCTCTCTTAGCAATTAGATCATCTCATAGCCTAATCGAGTCAAACCTAATTGAATCTAATTCAATTAGATTTTATTTAATCCTCTTTGCTTAATCAAATTAAGCTAATCAGCAATCTAATTACTAATTAAATTTTTATTAATTTACTAACACTTGATGAATAAATTTATTACAACTTTTGCATAAGGTTAATCATCAATTTAAATGATAATTAAGCCCTTGAATGATTTTCAATTATTGATCAGCCACATGATCAGTCAGAAATTTCTTTTGAGTGTGACCCCATAAGTTTAAACTTAAGTCGGTAGTACAGAAATAAATTTATGAATCAATCGATGTAACCATCTAGCAATGGTGACCCGATGTCCGGATTGATCGAATGATGACAAAACAACATTCAAGAACCTATTAGCGTATGGTTACCATGTAATTCATCCCTTTGACTTTAATGCTCAAGGATGACCTAGGATTTAACTATCAATCCTAGATAAGTCATCCACATTGTATTTTAATTTTTCAAATCCATTACATGGACTACCCAAGCCTATATTTTGTTAAATTGAAATACATTGATATATTAACTCCTACTAATTCAGAGGGATCAATCCCATCTTGACTCATGCACCACTTGACAAGTACTTGACTGCACTCAGAAATCTTCCATCAATGAATTAAAAGCTTAGTTAATCCAATATTAAAGTACAATGAGTTGTTTGCAAGTCACCGTGGTGATCTCAGATCGAATGGATACTTATATCTATATTCTTCGTGAGCTACTCTTGACAGCAGAGTACTCTGTAGTTAGTTAAGTGACGATGTACTCCTACATCTCACTTGTATGCCATACTAGTATCTCCATACTATTTGCTTATGAGGACAATCAATGTATATGGCACACAATGATCTATACTTGATATCGCTATCGTCCTAGTAATAGCGTATCTTTTGATCGTAAACCAATTTAAGGAATACATGATAAAGCTTTCTTTATTGATCAAAGTAGTCCCAAAGACTTCATCACAATATAGGAGTTTGTTAGAAGATATAACTTTTTGATAAAAAAAGACCAAACAACTTTTATTATTTATCAATTCATATATATTTATAATTAGCACAATCGTTAAACGATTAGTTTTAGGATACATTTTCCAACAACTCTCATTTGGACTAAAGCCAATCAGTATAGTATCATATATCCATATTCGATTTATCATCTCAGAACTCCTAGATCCTGAGGCTTTAGTAAATGAGTTGGTAAAGTTCTCCTTTCCATCGATTTTCTAAAGATTGATATTACTTTAACAGATTTGCTGAATAAGGTGGTAGCAATGCAAAATACTTGATAAGTTATTGGGACTTCAGCTCCTTGGCATGAGCTATGGCTCAGATGCTATACAATACAGTAGGACCATCATCAAAAGGTACCACTCTAGCTTATTAGTAAATCTGTATAATAACATAGCTTCCTTGCAAGCATCGAATGCTGCAATACATTCTAAGCTCGCAATTTAAATTAACATATTGCTCTGCTTGAAATTTTTCCAGTAGCTTGCTTTATTATTTAAGGTAAAGATGTATTCCGACACATTTTTGCTATTATTATATCCAACTAAAAACTGAAGTATACTCTTCAAGTTTTAAGTTAGATTCTCTATAATCGAGTCACTGGTCCTTAGTATTTCTCAAATACCTAAGTATGTTCTTCCAATGATTCTAACTCGAATCTTGTAGGTATCCACTCACTATCCTAGTGAATATACCATATCTGATCTCATACATGATGTACATGATAGAATAAATTTTACTCATAAATACTCTATATATGTTGGACTGGGATAATCCAAGCAGCCTCTTAAATTTATCTCTATAGATCTTCATCCCTAGGATGAGGGATACTTTTTTCAAGTCCTTCATGGAGAACAATGATAATAGTGAAACCTTTATTCTCTGTAATGCAAGGAATGTCATTTTTGATTAAAAAAAT
Organism: Elaeis guineensis; assembly: GCF_000442705.2. Lineage (NCBI taxonomy): Eukaryota > Viridiplantae > Streptophyta > Magnoliopsida > Arecales > Arecaceae > Elaeis > Elaeis guineensis. Next base: position 36,210,802 of record NC_026005.2, on the reverse strand, counting down.
TTTATTCACATACAAAACAAGAAATACACTCACAGAACTATTAACCCATTTGTAAATGCATGATTCTTCTTCATTCTCAACGAAGCTATACGTTTTGATCATTTATCAAAATACACATTTCAATTTTGAAATATTTAGCATTGCCACAGGAGAAAATATCTCGCTATGGTCAATACCATAATATTGATAAGATCCTTAGGCAATCAGACGGACTTTATAGGTCTCCATCTTTTCATCTACACTTTTTGATCCTATTGAAGATCTACTTACACCCTATGGGCTTTACCCTTTCAAGTGGATCAATGAGTATCCATACACCGTTGACCATTATGGACTTTATTTCGGACTCTATGACTCCAAGCCATTAATCGAAGTCAGACCTCTGCATGGCATCCATGTAGGTGATCAAATCCTTATTGTTCTCATCGAGTTCAATAGGATCACGTTTCAGAATTAGAAACCGAAGTATCTATCCGATGGACGCAGTACTCATATGATGAATGATAATTCCAATATATAATAGACACCAGGCATATGGTGCTTCCAATGCATATTTGGAATATTGGACTCATTATCACGCACGTTAATAGGAGGTAACGATCAAGTTATCTCATAACTTTATCACTTTATGGACCTAATAATTTAGAGGATTTGATTTCATTGATCTGAAGATAAGAGAAGAAGTTGACCTACAGGCTGCAAATCCTCCCACTGACTTCACCAAGTCATGTAAAGAATTAGACACAAGCTGGTCTAAAGATATCTAAATCAATCATACTGATTCACATTAATGGCATAGGTCTGTACAAATCAACTAGTGATCTAATCAAAACATAATCTACTACATTGGCCAGATAAGTGAGATCAATGGAAGGGATATGCCCTTAACTCACTGTAGACGCATCTAAGTGAATAGTTTCTAATTAAAAACTACTTGATCGAATCTGTCAAATTTATCTTAGACACCAACTGGTCAATTAATTTTGATTTGGTCCACCAGAAGATTCAGGCTCAACCACGGAGCTATGATCATGGTCTATTTATTAGAGTTAAAAATATGAACTAGATCAAACTATAATTATTGAGATTGATTTAGAGAAATACTGATCTGATCTAATTCAACACATGATTAGATTTAATCAATTTCTCTACATAGTCTATATATATTTCTAACCCCTGGTCTAACCCATTAGAAGGACTTAATTCATGCTAACCCTTTGCTCATCATTTTATGTGGTGTCTTAATAATTTTTAATTCTCAAATCTAGATCATTCAAAACTTAATTCATAATTAAGTATGTAAAATATGTATTTCAGTCTGTAGAACTATTCTACAAGGGTTTTAGGTGAAGCATACCATATGTTTCATGTGGAAAAAATTTAGTGCAGGGGTAAAATGGTAATTTTAAAATTTTTTCAAAATCATTATTTTACAGTAGAAATTATTAATTAATCTAATTAATTAATAAAAATTTACCCTATACTAAGATCTAAATATGATATATATATAGCATGCATGTATTTAAATTTGAAATTCAAATTTGAACAGTAAACACTTTACTGTAATGTGTTCAGAACACAATATCTTTGTGCGGATAGTAGATCACCGCAATCTGATCACCATCGAGAGAGTCTGATCATCACGATGCAGCCACACAGTATGTCTGACCTCTGTGGATTGTCCACACGAAGCTTTCGGTCTGATCGACTTCACACGAGTGCTAGCTCATTGTAGAGTCCTTTCGACGATCGATGCTGATCGAACTCCTTCGATTGATGTCTGCTGATTCTTCAGATGCTCTAGATCATCAGCAGACGTGCTTGAGAAGATGTTGAAGATCTCTTTTAAATTTGGTGGGCTCACGACACTCGTAGCTTACCAAATTTCACTTCCCGAACTCCAGGCTGAAACCCTGAAGAATTCATTGAAACCCTACGCACATTTTTTCTTTTTCTTTTTCTTTTTTTTCTCTCGAAAGGATATGGACCTTCACCTTGCACACAAAGATTCCTCATGCCCAGATTTTCTCTCCAAAAATTTTTTTGCCCACGCCCCACTCTTCTCCTCCTTTTAAAATAATGTCAAACGTCTTATCCACGTGAGAGGATAAAGATGAGTAATTGCACATTTGAATTCAAATCAAATTTTGAATTCAAATGGAAACCAATTTATCCCTATCCACTAAGGGTGTGAGAAGAGGAGGGCGTAGCTTAATTTGTGCATGAGTGATTTCATGAGAAATATTTTTTTATGTAATAAATGGGGCACTAAAAGAGGATAAGGTCAAGGCGCTAAGATTGGTTGCTCATTCAAATTCAAACTTTGTTTTGAATTTGAATGGCCAACCAATCATCTTTATCCACTCATTTGGCGCATTAAAGTAGGGCGTGAGGAGGGCTTTGCGTGAGGAAAAATTTATGAGAACTTCCTTCTCGTGAATTCAAATGGGCACAGTGGAAGTGAGGTGGTGCAGGGAGAATGGGTCAAGGTGGTTTCATTATTTAAACCAACCTAATTAAACCAAATAAGCTAGGCCCAATTAGACTAATTTAAATCTAATTAATTAGGCTTAATTAGGCTCAATAAAATTCTAATCAAATCAAGAATTGATTAAGCCCAACCCCTGATCAAATCAGGGATCAAACCATCTTGACGATTAGGTCAACTCTTAACCTAATCGGATCAAACCCAACTGAATCCAATTCAATTGGACTTGATCCAAAAATAATTACTCAATCAAATTGAGTTAATTAGCAATAAAATCACTAATTAAACCTCTCATAAATATTGAGTCCAAATCCGATGGGTAATCGGGCATCAGAATTCATCGATATGTAACCCTGATCGAAGAGTCCCAAACCAGTGGGACTCTTGACCCCGGTACCCAAAATGTGTGGGACTCGTGATCAGAAAATCTTGATTCTCGATCACAGAGTCCCAAACACGTAGGACTCATAGTCCATGAGCATTAGGACTCTTCATCAGCCATTAGATCAGATAGGAACCTCTAATGTGTGTGACCCCACAGGTTCGAACCTAAGTCGGTAGTACAGGAACCAATTCCTGTACTAATCGAAGTGACCATCTAGCAATGGTACCCGATGATCGGATAGATCGAATAGTCGCAATCGTAACACTCAGAACCTACGTGAATATGGTTACTGTATAATTCATCCTTTTGACCTCTGTGTTTAGGATGACTCAAGGTTAAACTGTCCACCCTGATTAGATCATCCGAATCGTGCTCAACTCAAATAGTCCTGTGACTCCTCACAAAGACTACCCTGGCCAAGGTTTTGCTAAATTGAAACACGACTGTACACAGCTCCTAAACTGGAGTGGTCAATCCCATTTTGACACATGCACCGATAAGTCAAGTACTTGACTACACCCAGTAGCTTTCCGTCACTGAATTAGAAATTCAGGTAGTCCAGTGCCTAAGTGCAGTGAGTTGCTTGCAAGTCACCGTGGCGGTCTCAGATCAGAGGGACATTTATACCCATATTCTATCGGAGCAAATCTTGACAGCAGAAATAGCTCCGGAGTCAGTCACGTTCAGTGCAGATGTACCCTTACATCTCACCTGTATGCCATACCAGTGTCTTCACACTCATTGGTTAAGAGGACAACCAACCTATATGGCACACAACGATCTATGCTTGATAAACGTTGTCGTCCTTGGTAACAATGTATCATTTGGTCACGAACAGATTTAAGGACTAAATGATAAATCCTCCTTTGTCGAGTCTAAATAGTCCTAAGGACTTCACCACAACATAGGAGTTCATTAGAAGATGAAATATTTTGTGATGAAAAATATCAAAATAATTTTTATTAATTCATAATTCATGTACATATACAAAAAATGAGCACAACCGTCAATAGACTGACGATTGGCTTTGGGACACTATTCCCAACAATCTTCGACTTAGCCTAAAGCCAATCGGTGTAGTATCTAATACCCATCTTCGACATGTAGTCGTCGAACTCGTTTACCGCAATGGCTTTAGTGAATGGGTCGGTCAGGTTCTCCTTTCTGTCGATCTTCAGAAGGTCGACGTCACCTCAATCCATAATTTCTCGGATGAGATGGTAGTGGTGCAGAATATGCTTCGTCCGCTGGTGTGCCTTGGGTTCCTTCGCCTGAGCAATGACTCCAGAGCTGTCACAGTAGAGCAGAACTAGACCAACAAGGGAGGGTGCTACTCTGAGCTTGGTGATGAATTTTCTCAGCCACAACACTTCTTTGGCAGCATCTGATGCAGTGACATACTCCACCTCGCAAACTGAATCAGTCACTGTGTGTTGCTTGAAACTCTTACAGTAGATAGCCCCACCATTAAGGGTAAAAATAAATTCCGACATACTTTTGCTGTCATCGTGATCAGACTGAAAACTAGAGTCTGTAAACCCTATAAGTCTCAAGTTCGATTCACCATAAACAAGCCACTGGTCCTTAGTATTTCTTAAATACTTCAAGATGGTTTTAACAACCTTCCAGTGATTCTCTCCTGGATCAGATTGGTATCTACTCACTACCCCTAGTGAGTATGCCACATCTGATCGTGTACATGTCATGGTGTACATGATAGATCTCACTACCGAAGCATATGGAATCTTACCCATACGCTCTCTCTCTTGAGGTGTTATTGGACAATCCCTCTTCGAGAAAAAAATTCCATGGCCTATCGGTAGATAGCCTTTCTTGGAATTTTTCATGCTGAACCTCTTCAGCATAGTATCTATGTACGTAGACTAAAATAAATCAAGCAACCTTTTAGATCTATTCCTATAGATCCTCATCCTTAGGATGTAGGAAGCTTCTCCCAAATCCTTCATGGAGAACTGTGATGACAGTCAAATCTTTATTCCCTGTAATGCAGGGACATCATTCTCGATTAAGAGAATATCATCCACATACAATACAAGAAATACTACTACTGGACTATTAGCCCACTTATAAATGCAGGACTCTTCTCCATTCTTAACGAAGCCATACGTCTTGATCGTCCTATCAAAACATATGTTCCAACTCCGAGATGCCTGCTTAAGTCCATAAATGGACCTCTGTAGTCTGCACACCTTAGACTCATCAGTGGATGTGAATCCTTTAGGTTGTATCATATACACCTCTTCATCCAGCTCTCCATTTAGGAAAGCTGTCTTCACATCCATCTGCCAGATTTCATAGTCCAGATGGGCAGCTATCGCAAGCATAATCCGAATGGATTTGAGAATTGCCACAGGAGAAAATGTCTCATCATAGTCTATACCATAACGTTGACGATATCCCTTGGCAACCAGACGGGCTTTATAGGTTTTCACCTTTTCATCTGCACCCCTCTTCCTCTTGAAGACCCACTGACACTCTATGGATTTTACTCCTTCGGGTGGGTCAACCAATGTCCATACATCGTTGACCTTCATGGACTCCATTTCGGATTTTATGGCCTCTAGCCATTTCTCAGAATCAGGTCTCTGCATTACATCTATGTAGGTGATCGGATCCTCATCGTTTTCATCAAGTTTGATAGGATCGTCGTCCCAGACCAAGAAACCATAGTATCTGTCCGGTTGACATGGTACTCTACCAGATCGTCTTAAGGGTGCTTGAACAATGGGCTCCGGATATGATCTAATCAAATTCGGTTCATATTCAGCAACTTGTGTCGATTTTTTCACCTGTCGAACTTAGTCAAGTTCGACCTTAGAGGCAACAGTCCCTTCATCAAGGAACTCTTTTTCTAAAAAGATTGCCTTAAATCTGACAAACACCTTTTGCTCATCAGCCAGGTAGAAATAATATCTTTTGGTCTCTTTTGGGTATCCTATAAAATTACACTTGTCAGACCTAGGTCCTAGCTTGTCCATAATTAAACGTTTAACATAAGCCAGACACCCTCAAACCCTAAGGTGCGAAAGTACTGGCTTACGTCCTTCCATATCTCATATGGCGTTTTGGTTACAGACTTACTCGAAACTCTATTTAGAAGGTAACAAGCCGATTCGAGTGCATATCCCCAGAGGAAGATCGGCAGACCAGCAAACCCCATCATGGATCGAACCATGTCCAACAAGGTTCGATTTCTCCTTTCAGATACACCATTATGCTGTGGTGTTCCAGAAGGAGTCCATTGAGAGAGAATCTCATTCTTCCCAAGATATGTCAGAAACTCATTGGAAAAGTATTCACCTCCTCAATCAGATCGAAGAGTTTTAATACACTTCTCAGTTTATTTTTCTACTTCATTTTAGAATAGTTTGAACATTTTAAACGACTCCGACTTATGCTTCATTAAATAGACATACCCATACCTCGATAGGTCGTCTGTGAAGGTTATGAAGTAGAAATATCCACCTCTTGCACTTGAGCTCATGGGTCCACATACATCAGAATGTACCAGACCCAAGAGTTCACTGGCTCGCTCATCTTTTCCAGTAAAAGGTGACTTGATCATTTTACTAAGAAGACAGGACTCACAGGTTGGAAGTGATTCACAATCACCTACTTCAAGAATTCCTTCTTGAGCCAACCTGTTTATCCTGTTCTTATTGATATGACCTAGCCTACAGTGCCAAAGGTAGACTTCTGACACATTATCTATTCTAGGATGTTTACCGGAGGTTTGAACCACATTAACAGGTTGTGATAGAAAGTAAATTCCATTATAAAGTTGTCCAATAAACATTGTAACACCATTCAAAATGATATTGCAAACATTTTTTTTTATTAAAAATTGATAACCGTTCATGGCCAAAAGGCCTACAGAAATAATATTTAATAAAAAGCTTGGACAATAGTGACATTTACTCAGAATTAGATTTTGAGAATTGATTACAAGGTTCATGATTCCTAATGCGAGAACTGAAACTTTGCTTCCATCTCCAATGTTCAGGAACCTCTCACCTTCATCAAATCTCCTACTGACCTACAGACCCTGCATCGAATTGCAAATATGATAAGGGCTTCCAGTATCCAATACCCAGGTAGTAGTATCACAAATGAAAAAGTTGCAAGGTGTTATCATATAAGTACCTTGCTTCTTCTTTGGCCTGTTCGGGTCCAGTGAGGCAATGTATAGAGGACAGTTCCTCTTTCAGTGCCCCTACTTCTTGCAAAAGAAGCACTCCACCTGGCTCTGATCGGGCTTGCGCTTCTTGGTCTGACCCTGTGCAGACGTTCCAGCATGTAGCTGCACCTTCTTATTCTTCTTCTTCTTGTTCTTCTTCCCTTTCTTAAAGGGTCGACGACCAGAAGAAGACCCTCCCACAACATTCACCGACTCCTTATGGAGCTAGTGATCCTTCTCAAAGTTCTGCAGCAACCCTAACAAGCTGTGGTAGTTCACTGCAGGCTTTGTCATTCGAAAATAAGTAAGGAAGGGAAGGACTTGGGCAGAGAATTAAGGATCGCATCCTTACCGAGCTACTCATGCAGGAAAAAACCCAGTTTACTTAGACGCTCAATCATTTCGATCATGTACAGTACATGATCAGTGACTGAGGCTCCATCCCTCATCCGAGCATTGAAAATGACACAACTAGTTTTGTGCCTTTCAACATCGTCAGGCATGCCAAAAGAGTCGTTCAACATTTGAAGCATCTCCTGTGACTGGGCGTTCTCGAACCTGCAACTGAACTCATCATTCATTGCCACCAATATTATGCACTGGACGTTTGTGCGGTCGTTGAGCCACTTCTGGTAAGTATCTCGGACCGTCCCTCTAGTGTTCAGGGCTGGCTCCTCAGGTGCCGGATCCGTTACTACATAAAGGATCCGCTCATGCTCAAGGATGATTTTTAATTTTTGATACCAGCTATCGAAATTAGGTTCCATGAGCTTGTCATTATCTAATAATGACCGGAGCGACAGGGTAGTGGCCATAGCTGCATAAAGAAAAATCAGACCTATATTAATACATAAATTATTAATACTAAAGACTTGGACTTTAGTCTAAAGTTTCTCCCAGTATTTTTACGAATTGGTAGCCTCAACCTTCAATTCGAGGAATTACTTTAATTTCTTAGTGGGTACAAGAATCCACACAGACTACATATGAGCCCAACTTTGGTTGGTCAACCCATGTGCATCTATGGGTAGGTTCATAATCAGTTATTTCTCTAAACAATTTCTAGTAATTAATTTTGCCCCAGAACCTAATCAGTAGGCTTTGGCCTCTACTAAAAAAATCTGGTTAGGTCCAACCATTAACATGATTTGATTGGGTGAGTCGGACCAATAAATGATCAAGCCCGACTTTGGTCGGCCAACCTAACCACCATCAGAAAGACTCAAACTAAATTATCATACTATGAATGATAATTCCATTAGTCAATAAGCACCAGGCCTTTGGGCCTCCAATGATTATTAAACTAATGGACTCATTATCACTCACTTAATGGAAGGCTATGACTTAGTTATCAATATAACTTAATCATTTTTAGGAGCTAATAATTTTTTTTAAGGATTTTATTAAAGAATAGATGAGAAAAAAATATCCAGCCAATTTCAATCCTCCCACTGACTTCATCAAGTCAGATTAAAAAGGATTTACTTAAAGCTGGCATTAGGAGCACCTAAATCAGTCAAACTGATTTACCTAATGATATGGGTGTGCCCTAATCACCAAGTGATCTAATCAAAACCTAATTCATCAGGTTGGCCAGGTAAGTGAGATCAGTGGTGGGGATAAGCCATTAACTCGTCAGAGATCGAATCACTGCGAGTAACTCCCGCTTAAAAACCATTGGTCAAACTGCCAAACTTATCTTAGACACCAACCGGTTCATTAGTTTTAATTTAATCAACTTAGTAAATAGGGTTCCACCGCGTAGCCATGAATTAAGTCCATCTTGGTCTAGTTAAAGACATAGACCCATTCAACTACAACTATTGGAGTTGAGACTAGAGTATCCTTGACCTAATCTGATTCAACTTTTGATTAGATTTGATCAATTACTCTAATTTAGTCTATTTCTTTAAGCTAACCTTAGGTCTAACCCAATTATGGACCTAATCCATCTAACCCATCGATCCACAAGTTTATGCAATTATCTTAGGTCTTAATTCACAATTCTAGACCTACTAGACAATACTTAATTCTTTTAATTAAGTATTTGGGCTGATGGGTCAGGGTTTAACATTTCGAAAATAATTTTCAAATTTTCAAATTTTATTTTCTGTTCACCAAATATGTTGACTCATTACACAAAAAGATCAGCATATTTCATAAATAGCAATCCTATTGCTAATTACATAATAGAAAATAACTCAATCAAAATAAATCATGAATATTTCTTTCGCTACTTCATCTGCATGGGATATAATTGCATCGGCACCCCTACCGCCATAAGAGACCCCATCGAATGGGAAGAGAGGGCCTTTAAACTTTACTTTTCTCCTATGACCGGACGGCCATGGCAACCAACCCAATTTGATTACTTGCTACTTGGATCAAGTATATCTAAATATACCAATTTTAAAATTTAAATTTCAAATTTTAAATTTTGAATTTCAAATTTCAAACAAATTTCAAATTTTAAAATTTTAAATTTTAAATTTTGAATTTTAAATTTTGAACTTTAAATTTTAAATTTCAAATTTGAAAATTCAATCAAATTTCAAATTTTAAATTTTAAAATTTTGAATTTCAAAATTTTAAATTTTAAATTTTGAATTTTAAATTTTAAAATTTAAATTTCAAATTTTAAATTTCAAATTTTTGAATTTTGAATTTCGAATAACTTTCAAAATTTAAATTTTAAATTTTAAATTTCAAATTTTAAATTTAAACTTTTAGATTACAACTTAATCTATGCATGTAAATATATATATATTATATCTAAGAACCTTGCTCTGATACCATTTGTAGAGAAAATTCCGTGCAGGGGTAAAATAATAATTTTAAAACTTTTTTAAAATCACTATTTTACAGTGAAAATTATTAATTAATCTAATTAATTAATAAAAATTTATCCTACACTAGGATCTAAATATGATATATATAGCATGCATGCATTTAAATTTGAAATTCAAATTTGAACAGTAAACACTTTACTGTAATGTGTTCAGAACACAATACCTTTGTGTGGGTAGTAGATCGCCGTAATCTGATCACCATCGGAAGAGTCTGATCATCGCGATGCAGTCACACAGTGTGTCTGGCCTCTGCGGATCATCCACATGAAGCTTCTGGTCTGATCGACTTCACACGAGTGCTAGCTCGTTGTAGAGCCCTTTCGACGGTCAATGCTGATCGAAGTCCTTCGATCGATGTCTGTCGATTCTTTGGATACTTTGGATCATCAGTAGATGTGCTTGAGAGGATGTTGAAGATCTCTCTAAAATTTAGTGGGCTCACGACACTCGTAGCTTACCAAATTTTACTTTCCGAACTCCAGGCTGAAACCCTGAAGAACTCACTGAAACCCTGCGCACACTTTTTTTTTCTTTCTTTCTTTTTCTCTCGAAAGGATATAGACCTTCACCTTGCACACAAGGATTCCTCACGTCCAGATTTTCTCTCCAAAAAATTTCTTGCCCATGCCCCACTCTTCTCTTCCTTTTAAAACAATGTCAAATGTCTTATCCACGTGAGAGAATAAAGATGAGTAATTGCACATTTGAATTCAAATCAAATTTTGAATTCAAATGGAAACCAATTTATCCCTATCCACTAAAGGCGTGAGAAGAGGAGGGCGTGGCTTAATTTGTGCATGAGTGATTTCATGAGAAACATTTTCTCGTGTAATAAATGGGGCACTAAAAGAGGATAAGGTCAAGGCGCTAAGATTGGTTGCTCATTCAAATTCAAACTTTGTTTTGAATTTGAATGGCCAACCAATCATCCTTATCCACTCATTTGGCACATTAAAGTAAGACGTGAGGAGGGCTTTGCATGAGAAAAAATTCATGAGAACTTCCTTCTCGTGAATTCAAATGGGCGCAGTAGAAGTGAGGTGGCGCAGGGAGAATGGGTCAAGGTGGTTTCATTATTTAAACCAACCTAATTGAACCAAATAAGTTAGGCCCAATTAGACTAATTTAAATCCAACTTAATTAAGCTTAATTAGACTCATTAAAATCCTAATCAAATCAAGAATTGATTAAGCCCAACTCCTGATCATATCAGGGACCAAACCATCTCGACGATTAGGTCAACTCTTAACCTAATCGGGTCAAACCCAACCGAATCCAATTCAATTGAACTTGATCCAAAATTAATTACTCAATCAAATTGAGTTAATTAGTGATCAAATTATTAATTAAATCTCTCATAAATATTGAGTCCAAATTCGATGGGTAATCGGGTATTAGAATTCATCGATATGTAACCCTGATCGAAGAGTCCCAAACCAGTAGGACTCTTGACCCAGGTACCCAAAATGTGTGGGACTCGTGATCAGAGAATCTTGATTCTCGATCACAGAGTTTCAGACATGTAAGACTCATAGTCCATGAGCATTAGGACTCTTCATCAGTCATCAGATCAGATAGGAACCTCTAATGTGTGTGACCCCGCAGGTTCGAACCTAAGCCGGTAGCACAGGAACCAATTTCTGTACTAATCGAAGTGACCATCTAGCAATGGTACCTGATGATCGAATAGGTCGAATAGTCGCAATCGCAACACTCAGAACCTATGTGAATATGGTTACTGTATAATTCATCCTTTTGACCTTTGTGTTTAGGACGACTCAGGGTTAAACTGTCCAACCTGATTAGATCATTTGAATCGTGCTCAACTCAAACAGTCCTATGACTCCTCACAAAGACTACCCTGGCTAAGATTTTGCTAAATTGAAACATGACTGTACACAGCTCCTAAACTGGAGTGGTCAATCCCATCTTGACACACGCACCGACAAGTCAAGTACTTGACTACACCCAGCAGCCTTCCATCACTGAATTAGAAATTTAGGTAGTCCAGTGCCTAAGTGCAGTGAGTTACTTGCAAGTCACCATGGCAGTCTTAGGTCGGAGAGACATTTATACCCATATTCCATCGGATCAAATCTTGACAGCAGAAATAGCTCCGGAGTCGATCACGTTCAGTGCAGATGTACCCTTACATCTCACCTGTATGCCATACCAATATCTCCACACTCATTGGTTAAGAGGACAACCAACCTATATGGCACACAATGACCTATGCTTGATAAACGTTATCATTCTTGGTAACAATGTATCATTTGATCGCGAACCGATTTAAGGACTAAACGACAAATCCTCCTTTGTCGAGTCTAAATAGTCCTAAGGACTTCACCACAACATAGGAGTTCATTAGAAGATGAAATATTTTATGATGAAAAATATTAAAATAATTTTTATTAATTCATAATTCATGTACATATACAAAAAATGAGCACAACCGTCAACAGGCTGACGATTGGCTTTGGGATACTATTCTCAATATTTCAACACATGAGAATAAATTTTTTATAATATGTTTAACAATTAAACATACATAGGTATGATCTAAACTTCATACATACATCTCATTTATCATGACAACTTTTAGATCAATACCAATTACATCATATGTAACATATAATTCAGATCTAAAATACTTTTATATCTAAATTTTATCCTATTGTAATGAATCATACATCACTTTAGATCTGATTCAAATATATTTATAATCAAAATAATATATAAAAATTTATTTACTTTTTTTCTTTATGAAATCAGATCATAATGACACCTCTACACGTCATAAGAGAACCCATCGTATAGATAAAAGAAAGATTAATCTCTTCAATCTCCTATGATCGGATAGTTTGGTGATCTCATTAATCTGAGTACTAAACTACTAAGATCTAAAATCTAATTTCATATATAATTACATCAATATGCAATTATTGATAAAACTATTTTTTGTCATGAACATATCCTTGATCTAATCAATTATGTTCTTCATCTAATCTAATTAGATTTAATGTACATATACACCATATCAGATTTGAAACACATCTTATACTGATTATAAAATATTAATTTTAGATTTGGTATCATATAAAAATTAATTAGATACAAATATGAATGCATAAAGAATAAATTTTTGATAAAATCTATTTTCGTGCGATGTTGAATTTTGATAGGATTCAGATTTAAATATCCTTCAAAATAGATTCAATTTAGATCTAAAATAAATCTTAATTTATAAAAAAATAATAATATTAAAATTTTATTAAAATAAATTTAAAATAAATTTTAATTTCATTGTTATTTCATAAAAAATTCAGCAACAGTAGAATTCTGTTATGACAGATTTATAACAACTTCAATCAACCATTGATTAGGCACCTCTAATCGGATCAAAATCAGATAAAAAATTTTATATAAATAAATTTAAATTAGAATTAATATTTTAAAAAAAGTATTAATTGCATCTCATATAATTATTCTCAAAAAATTTTATCATACATATATATATTTCAGGCCTGCTCTGATACCAACTGAAAGGAAAGAAACTATTTCTCTTAGAAAGGCCCAGGTTGCATCTAAAAATTTTTCTATTCATCTACATGACTAAGGATCAAATCTTTACCTGATTAGTAGTAGAATCAGAGATCAAATCTTAATTTATCTAGATTAAACATTTACGGAGGTCAGGATGTGTAGATCCTCTACTTCGCATGCATGCCAGACGCCACAAGAAAGTGGGATGAACTCCAATCTAACTGCCTTCACAAGCCAACTAAATAAGGGAGGAGATATACTAGTGTGACACCTCATACCAATAGATGGGACACCCAAGAAGGATCCACACCCAAGGAGAGGAGGCGGCAACAAGGAGAGAGATGTAGGAGAAGATTAAGGACCTCCTTCTTCACACACCTCTCTTTCTCTCTTCTTTCAATCTGATTTGTTTGCTTTGCATCCATAGGTAGAGACCCTCTCTATTTATATAGATGATTCTCATGACCCAAGAAAAGTAAGACTCTTAATTCAAATCTGATTTGAATTAATCCAATACTCATAAAAGAAGGATTCCTATATAAGATAGAATTGCCATCAGATATGGCAATCAACTTGCATCCACTCCCTCATCCACATGGGATGCCCCAAACCAACTCCATATCAGGTGTTGGTCAGTCCACATGAGAGAGTATTTTCAGTGCAAGTAGGATTACTCATATCTCATCCAAAATAGGTCCAATTCGAATCCAATTCAAAGCTGGTTCGAAATAATTTCGAAAGGCTATCAATCCCAAACTCTTTAAAATTTTTGTACCAAATCTAACTTAAATTTTGGATTCAATTTAAGAACTAATTAATTTAGATCTAATCTAAAATTAATCAGTACTTAAATTCAATCTTTCATATGCTCCATGGATCATATCAGAAATTATTCATCTTCGAGATCGAACCTGAAGCTCATGTGCAGTGCTAGCTAGACATAGTCAACTCTTCAATCCTGTTTGACCCATAACTTAATTCTCCATCAAGTTAGCTTATATGTTCAATCAAGTTAAGTACTTCCAAATTAGACATATAAATATAAGCCAATTCCTTCCTACTTTATCTGACATGTGTAAGTGACTCCATAGGTTCAAACATTAAGCCGATAGCACAGGAATCAATTTCTGCACTAATCAAGATACCATCTAGTAATGATTCTTGACATCCAGATAGATCAAATTATCATAAAAAAATATTTCAAAACCCATGCACATGGTTACCACATAATTTATCTTTTTGACTTTGAATGCTCTAGGATGGTCTCAGGTTAACTGTCAATCGAGATTGCTTCATCCATATTATATTTCAACCTTTCAAATCCATCTCATAGATTATTCTAGTCAAGGATTTGCTAAATTAAAATACAGTGATACATCAACTCCAATAATCTGGAGGGGTCAATCTCATCTTGATCCATACACAGATTTTTTAAGTACTTAACTATACCCAGTAGCCTTCCGTCACTGTATTAGAAATTCAGATAGTCTGACACCAAAGCACAGTGAGTTGCTTGCAAGTCACTATGATGATCTCAGATCTGAAGGATACTTATACCCATGTGTTTCACGAGCAGTTCTTAATAGCAAAATACTCAGTAGGTGAGTCATTTGTTCAGTGATGATGTACCCTTACATCTCATCTATATATCATACCAGTTCACCACACTCCTTGATTAAGAGGACAATCAATCCATATGATACACAATGATCTCTACTTGATAAATATCATCATCCTGTAATGACGTATCATTTGATCGTGAACACATTTAAGAACTATATGATAAATTCTCTCTTTATCGCACACTAGCATAGTTCTAAGAACTTCATCACAACACAAGAGTTCAAGAAAGATGTTGCTTTATGATAAAAAATATCAGAATAACTTTTATTCATTAAACAATAATTCATATACAAGGATGAACTCAATCATCATACGATTGATTTTAGGACACAATTCTCAACATGACGTACATTATAGAATCCACTATCGAGGTATATGGGATTCTACTCATGTGCACTCTCTGTTGAGGCATTGTCGGATAATTCTTCTTTGAGAGAGAAATTTTATAGCCTATCGAAAGATAGCTTTTCTTAAAATTCTCCATGCTGAACCATTTCAGCATGGTATCTATGTACACAGATTGAGAGAACCTGAGCAGTCTCTTAGATCTATCCCTATAGATCTTCATTCCTATGATGCAGGCTGCTTCTTCCAGATCCTTCATAGAGAATTATGACGACAGCCACACTTTTATTTTCTATAATGCAGGGACATCATTTCTAATTAAGAGAATATTGTCCACATACAAAATAAGAAATACAATCATTGAATCATTTGCCCACTTATATATGCAGGGTTCCTCTATGTTCTTAACGAAGCCATACGTTCTGATCACCTTATCAAAACATATATTCTAACTCCAAGATGCTTGCTTCAATCTATAAATGAATTTCTGAAGTTTACACACCTTAGACTCGTTTGTAGATGTGAACCCTTCAGATTGTATCATATATACCTCTTCATTCAGTTCTCCATTTAGAAAAGCTGTCTTCACATCTATTTGTCAGATTTCATAGTCCAGATATGCTGTTATCGTAAGCATAATCTGAATGGATTTGAGCATTGCCATAGGAGAAAATATCTCATCATAATCAATATCATAATACTGACGATACTCCTTGACAAACAGACGGACTTTATAGCTCTCCACCTTTCTGTCAGTGCCCCTTTTCTTTTTGAAGACCCACTTACACCCTATGGATTTTATCCCTTTAGGTGGATCGACTAATGTCCATTCATTGTTGACCTTCATGGACTCCATTTCAGATTTCATGACTTTAAGTCATTTCTCAGAGTCAGACCTCTACATTGCATCCATGTAGGTGACTGGATCCTCGTTGTTGTCATCGAGCTTAATAAGATCCCCATCTCAGACCAAGAAATCGAAGCATCTATCTGACTGATGTGGTACTCTACCAGATCACTTTAAGGATAGTTCTATATTGGGCTTTGAATTTGATCTAATCAAATCAGATTAAGATTCAATCACTAGTGTCGATTCTTCTACCTGTCGAACTTCATCAAGCTCGACTTTAGACGCACTTATTCCTTCACTAAGAAACTCCTTTCCAAAAAGTTGCCTTACTATTGATAAATACTTTTTATTCAGCAGGAAGGTAAAAATAATATTCCTTTATTTTCTTGGGGTATCCTACAAAATAACACTTATCGGACCTAGGTCCGAGCTTATCAGTCTGTAATCGTTTGACATGTGCCGGACATTTTCAGACCTTAAGGTAAGTGAGGTTCGGCCTACATCCTGACCATATCTTATATGGTGGTTTACTAACTGACTTGCTCGAAATATTATTGAGTACAAAATAGGCTGTCTTAAATGCATATCCCCAAAAGAAGGTCAACAAACTTGCAAACCCCATCATGAACCGAACCATATCCAACAGGATTCGATTCTTCCTTTTTGAGATGCCATTATGATATAGTATCCCTAGAGGGTTTCATTATGGAAGAATCTCATTCTCTCCTAGATATATCAAAAATTCACTGAAAAAATATTCACCTCCTCGATCAGACCGAAGAATCTTAATACATTTTTTAATTTATTTTTCTACTTCATTATAGAATCATTTGAATATTTCAAATGATTCAGACTTAAGTTTCATCAAGTAGATATACCCATACCTAGATAGATCATTTGTAAATGTAATGAAATAGCTATATCCTCCTTTGACACTAATGCTCATAGGTCCACATACAGTACTATGTATTAAATCAGGAACATCATTAGCTTATTCACTTTTTTCAATAAAAAGTGACTTGGTCATCTTTTTTAGAAGATAAAACTCACAGGTCAGCAATGATTCATAATCACTGATATTAAGGATACCCTCTTGTGCTCACCTGTTTATCCTATTCTTGTTAATGTGATCGAGCCTACAATGCCAAAGGTAGGCATTCGTGATATTATCTAACTTAGGGTATTTATTTGAAATGTACATTACCCTCACAGGCTATGACAAAATATAGATGCCATTTCTTAATTATTCTCACATTATTATAACATCATTTATAATGATATTACAATAATTATTTTTATTGATAAATTGTAACCATCTTTGGCCAAAAGGCCAACAAAGATTATATTCATCAAAAAAGATGGACAATAGTGATAATCACCTAAAATGAGACTATTGGAATTGAAAATAAGCTCGATGATTCTAAAAGCCAAGATTGAAACTTGACTTCCATCTCCCACATTTAGGAATCTCTCACTATTCTCAAATTTTTTACTAACTTGAAGTCCTTGCAATGAATTGCATATGTGAACTGAACTTTCGATATCAAATACCCAGGTAGTAGTATCACATATAAAGAAATTACAAGATATTATCATATAAGCATCTTGACAAGTAACTAATTTCTCGTTTCTCTTTAGCCTATTTGGATCATAGTCTGTCTAACTCGGTTCAATCTTAAACTTTTTAGCTAGATTGAGCTCAAGATCAATGTTCAACTTCTGATACTGGCTATCAAAGTTAGATCCAATAAGCTCATCATTGTCTAATAGTGAGTGGAGCAACAAATTGCTGGCTATTTTTAAAAGAGAGAAAAATACAAACCTAATTAGTATATGAATTAATTAAGCCTAAAGATATGGACTTTAGTCTAAAGGTTCTTTCATTATTTTATATGAATTGTTAGCCTCTATCTCCAATTAGAGAAATTATCTTAATTCCTTAGTAGGTACTAGAATCCACATAGACTGCATACAAGCTCGAGTATAGCTCGACCAACCCATATATGTCTATGGGTAGGTTCTCAACTAATTATTTCTCCAAATAATTTTTAGCAATTAGTTTCACCCCTAGTTTCATTTCATTAGGCGATGGGTCTCCATTGAAAGTCTCAGTTAGGTCAACCATTAACATGAACCTACTTAGTGATTCTAACTAATAAATGATTAGACCTGAGGATGGCTCGGTCAATTCAACCATTCATCAGATTATACAACAGAGTCATCATATGATGAATGATAATTTCATCATTCAGAGAAACACCAGACGGATAGTACCTGCAATGTCAATCAGAAATAATAGATCCATTACCATTCACCTTAATGGGAGGCTATAATCTAGTTATCACCATAATCGACTCATTTTATAGATCTAATAATTTAGAAGATTTGGTTAATACAATTTAACAAAATTAAATATACAGACCAGCTAATCTCAATCCTCCCACTGACTTTCTCAAGTCAAATCAAAGTAGACTAGAAATAAGTCGGTCCAACTAATAAGTCATCAATCCCTCCACTGACTTCACCAAGTCATGATGAGGACTAAGACAAGTCGAACTAGGAGCACCTAAATTAGTCACAACTAATTTTTTAGTAAGCATGGATCAAACCCCAATCATTAAGTGACCTGATCAAAATATGATTTACCATATTGGCTAGATAAATGAGATTGGTGGAAGGGATATGCCATTAACTTGTCATAGACTCAATCTATGTGAGTAGCTCTCAATTAGAGACCACCAGCCAAGACTGCCAAACTTACCTTAGACACCAACTGGTTAATTAGCTTCAACTCGATCAACTTATAGATTTTGGTTCGACCATTAGGCTAGAGATCAAAGTCCATTTGGGTCAAATCAAAGACATGGACTCGACCAACTACAACTATTGTATTGACTCTAAAAAATTTTTGATTAGACTTAATCAATTTTTTTATTTAATCCATTTAATTTTTGATTCTAACCCTAGGGTCTAACCTAATTAGGAGGATCGGATCAAGCTAATCCATAAATCCATCACCTATGTTTTATGCGAATGACATTAGATATTTAATTCATAATTTTAGATCTAATATGCTCAACTTAATTCTTAATTAAGTTTGAGGCCATGGGTAGGGGTTTAGTATTTAAAAATAATTTTAAATTTTATAAAATATTTTTATAGTTAATTTTCATGCATGATTATTTAGATCTGAACCTGAATCAGCTCACCTCTGGATTGAGCCGACTCATCATAATAGATCGACTAAGTTTTGAGACTTAGTTGACTTATTGATGATGAATTATAAATTATATTTTTAGCCTATTTTATTGAGTCAGCTCAACAGAAATTGAGTTGACTAACCAGGATCCTGAGTCGATCCAAAAAAAATTGAGTCGACTCAATAGGCAAACTACAACAATTACAATAATTTTATATCAAAATAATTCTATATAAATAGTGATAAAATCAATCATAAATTATTTTATAACTATTCTAAATATATTTATGATTCTAGATTTTATTTGCAATGATTAGATGCAACTACTTTTCATATAATGTATCACATACACAATCCTAGTATTTCACAGAAAAATAAAGTTTTTTTTTTTGCATTCATCTTCATGGGATATAGTCACAATGACACCTCTACATATCATAATAGGATCTAATTAAATAAAAAAAAGAGAGATCTAATCTCTATTATCTCCTATGATCGGATGGCCTGGTGATAAATTCAATCCGATTATTTTACTACTCAAATCATCTAATCTAAATAATTTTAATCTAATCTAAATTATTTTAGATCTAATTATTATATTTTGATCATATCAAAATTAGATAATAATCATCATAAATTAATATCACAAGCTTCAATTTAAAATTAAATTTTATAAAGATCAGTATAAACTAGGACAACCTCTGTACTGTAAGAGGTAAACCTTATAGTAGCACAATCTTATTTCAGTTTGTGTGATCTGATCTATAACTAATTTTAGATCTAAAATATCATATATCAGATCTAATCAAAATTAAATTATAGATCTGAATGCATATAACATGATATCATATAGAACCTGGCTTTGATACCATTATTGAGAAATAGGCAGTTCAAGCATGTATATTTTTAAAATTTTTATAGCGAAAGTAGTAGATTAAACTATTTAATCTCCTATACATGCTTTAGATTAGTAAACTACCTTCCTAAGATCTATGACATGAAAATATTGTACAAAAAAATCTAATTTGAAATAAAGCACTGTATCGATTGTATCAATACCCTGAATCAGATCTAATGCTTAGATCTGATCCGATGAGTTTAGAACCCATTACCTGATCATGGGTCGATAATCACTACTATAGATACACATGGTAGGAGGTCCTTCTTGATATCGAGTAGCCGCATAGCATGTCCAACCTCTATAGATGATCCACTCGAAGCATTGAATAGATCGTCCATTTCGAGAGTGCTAGCTCACGATGAAAGATCTGGATAGCTGATGAAGACCTCTTTCTTCAGATCAAATAGATACCTCCAGATCAGAAGAGAGCTTTTCAAGAAGGAGATGGCATGGAAGAAGAAAAATAATTTTTTTTATTTTTCTCTCCCACTATAGGAACTAGGAAACCCTAAAATCCTATCTCAGATCTCACGCCCCAAAGAGGATCTTCTTCTTCTTTTTCTCATGCACGGACGCCCACCCCTCTTTCTCAGATTTCTTACACACTCTAAGGATTTCTCTGAAGAAAAAAAAAACTGTTTCTCTACGAATAGCCCAAGTTGCATCTAAATTTTTTTTATTAATCTACGTAAATAAGGATCAAATTCTTATCTGATTAGCAGCAGAATAGGAGATCAAATCTTCAAAAATCTAAAATAATTTTTCACGGAGGCCTGAAAGTGCAGACCCTCTACTTCGCATACACGTCAGATACCGTAGGAAAGCAGGATGAATTTTGATCTTCGCAATCTAATCAAATGAGGAAGGAGATGTGTTGGTGTGACACCTCACACCAGCAAGTAAGACACCCAAGGAGGGCCCACGCCAAGGGAGGGGTGGCACCAAAGGAGAGGCGCCAAGGAGAAAAAGAATGGCTCCTCTCTTCTCACACCTCTCTCTCTTTCTCTCTTCTCTCAATCTAATTTATTTACTATGCAACCATAGGTAGAGATCCTCTTTATTTATAGATAAATCTTATGATCCAATAAGTATAGGACTTCTAACTCAAATATGCTTTGAATCAATCCAATACTCATGAAAGGACTCCTATATGAGATAGTATTGCCATCACATATAACAACCATATTGCACCCAATCACTCACCCACATGGGATGCCCACAATAAAGAAGCTTTTAGGCATTGGTCGGCCCATAAGAGAGAGAAATCCTAGTGTAAGAAGGATTTCTCATATCTCATCCAAAACAGATCTGATTTAAATCTAATTCGAAGCTGGTTCAAAATAATTTCTAAAGGCTGTCAATCCCAAATTCTTTCGGACTTTTATACTAAGTCTAACTTAATATTTTAGATTCAATTAAGTCTAATTAATTTAGATCTAATTTAAAATTAATTAAAACTTAAATTTAATCTCTCATATGCTCCATGGATCATAGATCAGAAATTGTTCATCCCCGAGATCGAACCTAAACCTTATGTGTAGTGCTAGCTAGACATAGTCAACTCTTCAATTTCATTTAACCCATAACTTAATTCTCAATCAAGTTAGCTTATATGTTCAATCAAGTCAAGTACTTTCAAATTGGACACATAAACATAGACCAATACTTTTCTATGATGTCTGACTTGTGTGTGTGACTCCATAGGTTCAAACACTAAACCAGTAGTATATGAACCAATTTTTACACTAATCGAGATACCATCTAGCAATGATTTTCGATATTCAGATAGATCGAATTATCATAAAAGAATATTTCAAAACTCATACATATGGTTACTGTATAATTCATCCTTTTGACCCTGAATACTCTAGGATGGTTTCAGGTTAACTATCAATCGAGATTGCTTCATCCACATGTATTTTAATCTTTCAAATCCATCTTATGGATTATCCTAGTCAAGATTTTACTAAATTGAAATACAGCGAACATCAATTTCAGTAATCTGAAGGGGTCAATCCCATTTTGATCCATACACAGACTTTGCAAGTACTTGACTATACCCAGTAGCCTTTCATCACTGCATTAAAAATTCAGAAAATAGTCTAGCACTAAAATACAGTGAGTTGCTTGCAAGTCACTATAGTGATCTCAGATCTGAAAGATACTTATATCCATATGCTTTGCAAGCAGTTCTTGATAGCAGAATGCTCAGCAGGTGAGTCACCTATTCAGTGACGATGTACTCCTACATCTCACCTATATGCCATACCAGTGTCACCACACTCCTTGGTTAAGAGGACAACCAATCCATATGGCACACAACGATCTCTACGTGATAAATGTCATCATTCTGTAATGACGTATCATTTGATCGTAAACATATTTAAGAACTATATGATAAATCCTCTCTTTATCATATACTAACATAGTTCTAAGGACTTCATCATAGCACAAGAGTTCAAGGATGATGTAACTTTGTGATGAAAAATATTAGAATAACTATTATTCATTTATCAATAATTCATATACAAAGATGAACGCAATCATCGTACAATTGATTTTAGGATATTATTCCCAACAACTTCCACTTGAACTAAAGCTAATCGGGGTAGTATCTTATACCCATCTTTCATTTGAAGTCATCGAACTCTTTGATCTAGAGAGCTTTAGTCAAGGGATCGGTTAAGTTCTCCTTTCCATCGATCTTCTGAAGGTCGACATCATCTTGGTTCATGATCTCTTGTACCAGATGATAGTAGCGTAGAATATATTACAGCATCCGATGCAGTATTGTATTCTACTTCACATATAGAATCGACCACAGTATGTTGCTTGAAACTCTTCCAGCAAATAGTTCCTCCATTCAGAGTAAATACGTAGCTCGACATGTTTCTGTTGTCATTACAATCTGACTGAAAATTAAAATCAATATATCCCATAAGTTTCAAGTTAGTATCTTCATAGATAAGCAATTGGTCTTTAGGATTTCTCAAATACTTAAGAATTGCTTTTATAATCTTTCAATACTTCTCATCAGATCAGACTGGTACCTACTCACTACCCCTAATGAATAGGCCACATTCGGCCTCATACACGTCATTGCGTACATGATAGATCCTACTGTTGAAGTATATGGTATTCTACTCATATGCTCTCTCTTCTCAAGAGTTGTCAGACAATCCTTCTTAGAAAGAGTAATTTCATGACCTATCGAAAGATAGCCTTTCTTGAAATTATCCATGTGGAATCACTTCAACAAGATATCGATGTATATGGATTGAGATAATCTAAGTAACCTTCTAGATCTATCTCTATAGATCTTCATCCTTAGGATGTAGGATGCTTCTTCTAAGTCCTTCATGGAGAACTGTGATGATAACCATAGCTCCACACTTTGTAAAGTCAGAATGTCATTTCTTAGTAATAATATGTCATCCATATACAGCATAAAGAAGATGACTATAAAATTGAAAGCCCACTTGTAGATGCAAGATTCTTCTCCGTTCCTAATGAAGTCATATATTTTGATCATCTTATCAAAATGCATGTTCTAACTTCTAGATGTCTGCTTAAGTCCATAAATAGACCTATTCAACTTGCACACTTTTGACTCATCTGTGGATGTGAACTCTTCAGGTTGTATCATATATACCTCTTCTTCCAACTCTTCATTAAGAAAAATAATTTTGATATCTATCTGTCAGATCTCATAATCTAAGTGTGCAAAGATAGCAAGCATAATTTGGATGGACTTAAGCATTGCCACAGAAGAGAACATCTCTTCATAATCAATACCATAATGTTGATGGAAACTCTTGGCAACTAAATGGGCTTTATAGGTCTCTACCTTTCTATTTGCTCCTTTTTTCTTTTAAAAATTCATTTACACCCTATGAGTTTTATCCCTTCGGACAGATCAAATAGTATCTATACACGATTGATCTCCATAGATTCCATCTCAAACTTTATGACCTCAAGCTATTTTTGAGAGTCGAGCCTTTGCATGGCCTCTATATAGGTGATTGGATCCTTATCGTTCTCATCAAGTTCAATGGGATCACTGATCTAGACCAAAAAATCATAATATCTATCTAGCTGATGCGGTACTCTATCGGATCTCCTAAATGATGCCTCTACTGGCTCCAGATTCGATTCACCAATCAAATCTAATTCTATATGTGTCGGTCCTTTCACCTCATGAACTTCATCAAGTTCAATTTTATCGACATTAGCTCCTTCACCAAATTTTTTTTTTTCTAAAAAGACTGTCCGACTGCTGACAAATATCTTTTGCTCTACAGTGACGTAGAAGTAGCATCCTTTAGTTTCCTTTAAGTACCCTACAAACAAGCATCTATCGGACTTAGGTCCAAGCTTATCTGTCTTTAAATACTTGATATAAGCTGGACATCCCCAGACCTTAAGATGTGAGAGCACCGGCTTACGCCCAATCCATATCTCATATGGAGTTTTATCGACAGACTTGCTCGGTACCTAATTCAAGATGTAGCAGGTAGTTTTTAGAGCATATCTTTAAAAGAGGATTGGCAGACTCACAAAGCCCACATAGATCGGATCATATCTAACAAGGTTCGATTCCTCCTCTCAGACACCTTGTTATGTTGTGGTGTTCCAGGAGGGGTCTACTGTGTGTTGGGTTCCGACCATATAGTGGAAAGTGATTTTCAAAAAATTTAAAATCATACAAATCAATAGCTTTATTAAATAAAACTATCGAGCCAAACTCAAAATCCTAGAATCACCTTGTCGATCACGATCAAAACAAATTCAAGCATGCAAAGAGATAGAATATTATACTTTAACCAATATTAAAAAGTGGCACATTGGTGTTTTCAATAAAATCCCAAGATAGAAGTCCTCCAACAATGATCCACACAGATGTTGGCCAAAGTCCTTCCCAACTAATGCACTGTCGTAGCCTTGCCTTCTCAAGAACACTACCGGCTTCGAACTTACATCACAATCACACCAAAGCTCAGTTGCTTTCGATCTTACCACCAGAATAACACTAGGAAGATACTCTTCAGATATCATACAATCTAGGATTTTATTTTTGGCTCCAACATATAGAAAAATCAAATCCTAGGGCACTCAAGCAACACTTGCTGAAAATCTCACTACCCTTGTAGCAAATTTTGCCACTCAAAATTCTCTTTTTTTTTTCAAAATTTTTTTAATTTTTTTTTTATATTTACCACATCCCTCTTCTTAGTTTTAGCTAAAAATCACCATAAGGAGCTATGTGGGGCATCACCTATAAATAGGGGACCAGGAGATGTCTCATGGGATGAAGGGGCACCAACCTTCGATGCGCCAACTTCCCATGCACCAAATAAATTCACTAAGTGAATTTTTGATGATCCAATTGCTTAGAGTAGAAGAAATCTTAGTCTTCTATATGTCATAAAAAATTCAATGAATTTTGGTGACAAAACATAGGATTTCTGATCAGGAATTTAAGGCAACGTGTGTTAGTTAAGAGCCTTCTTTAAGAAGGACTCTTTACTTCACAAGCCAAAATAAGGGGGGTGGCATTTATTTTTATGTGTGGGTTCTTATGGGTGCAGAAGAATCCTTCTCCACTTAAAACTCTTTCAAGTTGGATAAGGATCCAATCTAAATTGACCCAATCCCATTAGGTCAAAGCCAACTGGTCTAGGTTAGCTCAAACACTTTGATCTAAACCAATTTAAAAACTTGGGTTAATACCATATACTAGAATATCAAATTAACCCATAGAATTTATATTAAACTCTAATAAAATCAGACCAAAGTCAAATCTCAAAGTGTGTGACCCATTAGGGTCTAAATCTAGCCAGCAGTGGATCAAGACTTTTGACGTAACCCTAATCTGATGAGATTAGATCACCCGAAGAGTCCCAATCAGTTTGGACTCTTTTAAATTGACTCCAAAATTAAACTCTTTTAATTTTGACATATCTACAAGTCAAGATTGATGTCTAGCAACATGTCATGACTCACAGAAGAATTAGAATTTTGATAAAAAATTATCAAAATACCCTTTAGTGGCAAGTTCCTGTATAATTCAAATCTTCAGTCAAACAACATTCCAGATGAATTGTGGATATGAAAATATGTCAAACTCAGTCACTTATCTTTATATATCTCGATCTAAAGGCAATGATTCAGTTGATAATATATTAATTTTTTTTTTCTAATTATCATCTTGTTTTGGTCAAAGACTTCCATAATCATCATCCTATGAGATCACATAGGATGTACGCTCTCCTTATTAAGAGTGATTGATCTCTTATCGATCACTCACAATCTCTATGCATACTTCACCATATTCAGAACATCCCATACAAGGATCAAAGAATCAAGCTAGGTAGTGAACCAAAATATGGATACATATACACAAGGTACCATGGTGACCTCAAGTCTAAGGATCACTTACACAACTCTCACTAGAGAATTATTAGTTGACATGTAACTAAGACTCCATCTAATATTTTCTCATAGATCAATTCAGTAAACTCATTCTCTAATGAGCACCCATATCCTTGTATTAGTATCACCACACAAGTGGTTGTGAGATCAACCATCCTTATTTCTGAGCATAATAGGACATGCCAGTCTTATCGGTATCATTGATCTCCGACTCAATGTACCAATGATTATAAATATTTTAGATTAGGACTATCAAAGATTTAGGTCTTATTGACATGATCTCATCACGGTCCAAAAATCATTGCCCGAACCTATGAGGTTTATTATAATCTTAAGCACTACAAGATGAAGCATATAATGAATAAAAAATACTTATTTTATTAAAATAAATATCAATTACATGAGTTTGAAAGATAAATTATAAAATACACCGTATCATATCCCATATGCAATTGACTTGTAGGATATAATTCTTTCAATCTCCCACTTGCACTAAAGCCAATCACCCCTATACTTGATACCCATGCTATCAAGATGGTGGTCAAACTGCTGCATTGATAAGGCCTTATTGAATGGATCTACTATATTGTTCTTGGTGTCAACTTGCTCCACGATCACATCACGTCTTTCGATAATCTTCCAAATGAGGTGGAACTGTCTTAGGATGTATTTGCATTTATTATTAAACCTTAGTTCTTTGGCTTGAGCAACTGCCTCAGTATTGTCACAATAAAGAGGCACTGGTTGTTCAATCCCTGAAACCACATCCAACTTTGTTGATGAATTTTTCATCCAGACAGTCTCCTTAGCAGCCTCACTTGCAGCAATATACTCAGTCTCAGTGATCGAGTCAGCAACAGTTTGCTGTTTGAAACTTTTTCAACTTACTGCACCACTATACAGAGTGATCACATATCCAGATATCGATTTGCTATCATCCAGATTAGATTGAAAACTAGAATCGGTATAGCTTTTCAGTTTTAAATCAGATCCACAATAGATTAGATTGAAAACTAGAATCAGTATAACCTTCCAGCTTTAAATCAGATCCACAATATATCAAAAAAATATCTCTAGTCCTGCTCAAGTACTTGAGTATGTTTTTCACAGCTTTCCAATGATCCTCCTCGGGATCAGTCTGAAATCTGCTTATAATACCCAAGGCATAAGCAACATCAGGTCTGGTACATAACATAGCATACATTATTGATCCATCAGCCGAAGCATAAGGAATAGAACTCATTCAATTTCTCTCTTCAAATGTCTTAGGAGACATCTTCTTAGAGAGTTGTATGCCATGACCTATGGGCAAGTAACCACTTTTACTTTTTTTTATATTGAACCTCTTCAACATAAGATCAATGTACCTAGACTGAGACAAGCCTAGCATCCTATTCGATCTATCCCTATAGATCTTAATACCAAGTATATAGGATGCCTCACCCAAGTCTTTCATGAAAAACTTTTGTGATAGTCAAGTTTTGACCAATTGCAACATCAAGATATCATTCTCAATGAGTAGTATGTCATCCACATATAAGATCAAGAAGATAATAGTACTTCCACTAGACTTCTTGTATACACAAGATTCATCCATGTTTTTGATAAAGCCAAACGATTTGACTGTCTCATCAAAATGGATGTTCCAGCTCCTCGATGTTTGTTTCAATTTATATATGGATCTATTCAGCTTGCATACCTGATTTGATCTCCCACTTGAGATAAATTTCTCTGGCTGAGTCATATAGACTTTTTCCTTAAGATTTTCATTGAAGAAGATAGTCTTGACATCCATCTGTCAGATCTTATAGTCATGGTATGTTGCAATAGCAAGCATTATCTGAATAGACTTGAGCATGGCTACCGGTAAAAATATTTCTTCATAATTAATATCTTATTTTTGTCTGAAATCTTTTGCCACAAGTCTAGCCTTATAGGTCTCTACCTGGCCATCTACTCCAATCTTCTTTTTGAAGACCCATTTGCAGCCTATTGGGGTCACCCCCTTAGGCGCATCAACCAAAGTCCATACTTGGTTGGCATACATGGAGTCCATTTTAGATTTTATGGTATTTAGCTACTTGTCAGAGTCACTACTCATGACAGCTTCTGAATAGGTCATAAGATCTTCATTCTCAAAGATGTGGATTGTGTTATCATTCTCAATGACAAACCCATACCTGAGTGGTAGACTACGTACTCTACTTGACCTTCAGAGAGGAGATGTGTGTAGTGGTTGTGCCTCAACAATGGACACATCTGGTTGAGAACTATTTGGTGAATCCTGGATGGGTCGTAGGTTTTGAACTTCCTCAAGTTCAACAGACCTCCCACTACCTCCTTCTCGGATAAACTCTTTCTCCAAGAAAATTACATGCCTACCAACAAACACCTTTTGTTAAGTAGAGTTATAGAAGTAGTATCCTATACTCTCCTTGAGATAACCTACAAATATGTATTTTTCTGATCTAGCATCCAGCTTATGTCCATCAACATTTTTCACATAAGTCCGGTAACCCCAAATCTTAAGATGCTTAGGATTGGATCTTTTACCTTTTCATATTTCATATGGAGTGCTAGAAATAGATTTCGAGGGTACTTTATTTAAAATATATGCTGCAGCCTCGAGGGCATATCTCCAAAAAGATAATCGAAGATCCATGAAACACATCATGGACCGCACCATATCTAATAAGGTGCGATTCATTCTTTCCGTAATTTCATTTAATTATGGAGTATAAGGAGGTATTCATTGAGAGAGTATTTCATTTTATTTTAAATAATCAAGAAACTCGTTGGATAAGTATTCTCCTCCTCGATCCGATCGAAGAGTTTTAATACTTTTATCAGTTTGTTTCTTGACCATTTTTTGACACTCTTTAAATTTGTCAAAGACTTCAAATTTATATTTCATTAAATACGCATATCCAAACTTTGACCTATCATCAGTAAACATGATGAAATAAGAGTATCCACCTCTGGCTTGAGTCGATATTGGACCATATACATTAGTATGTACTAGATCCAAAATATCACTCGCCCTATCTCCATGTCCAGTAAATGGAGTCTTGATTATTTTTTCCATGAGACAAGATTCACAAGTTCCATATGATTTATTATCACAAGGATCAAAAAAATTATCTTTGTATAATTTGTTAATCCTTAACTCATTTATATGGCCAAGTCGGCAGTGCTAGAGGTATGTGACATTCACATCCTCTCTTTTTTTTCTTCATATTATCAATATGAAGTACATTATCATTAAGTGAAGAAACATAAGACTATTATCAATAAAAAGTACTTCTATAATATTCATTAAAATAATATATAGAACAACATTGTTCTTTGCAATTATTTTAAAATCTTGTTCCAATAATAATGGTACAAAAATAATATTTCTAACAATATTTGAAATATAATAACAGATCTTCAGTTTCAAAATTTTATGCGAAGATAACTTCAAAATCCTGATTCCTACAACTTCGACCTAAATGGACTCTCCACTAGCACCAAACAGCTCAAAGTTACTTTTATTCAAATTCTTTATTTCCTGTAGACTCTGCAATGATTTGTAAAGGTGTGAGCCGTAGGCGATATCCAATACCCAAGAATCTAAAAATAAAGTACTTAATGATAAATTAGTTTGTATCATATACAAACCTTTAGCAATATTTGTCGATTTCACAGTTGCAAGGTACTCCTTGCAATTTCTCTTCCAGTGGCCCTCCTTGCCACATTGATAACTAGTACCTTTGGTGGAGACCTTCTTCACCTTCTTCTTAGAGATGCCAGTCTTCGGGTTTATCTTTTTCTTAGAACCCTTCTTTGCCTTCTTTTTGCTGATCTTATCAACATAAAGGACTTGAGTCTTTTCACCTTTGAAATGGCTTTCTGCTGTTTTTAGCATGTTCAGCAGTTCTGGTAAGCTAATGTTCAGTTTGTTCATATGATAATTAATAACAAATTAAGAAAAAAAGTCAGGAAGAGACTACAGGATCAAATCTTGGCTTAGTTCACCATCCATGGCAAAACCCAGCTGTCTTAGATGAGTGATCAAATCAATCATCTTTAGGATATGAGTTTGCACGAAGGTGCCTTCAGTCATGCGGGCCTGAAACAACTACTTTGATATCTCATATCGAGCAATTCGACTTTGTTCCCTATATAGCTCCTTAAGATTAAGGAGAATAGAGGGAACGTCCATATCCTCATGTTGCCTCTGGAGCTCGTTGCTCATGGAGGCAAGCATGATATATTTGATAGTCACACTGTTATCTTTTCACATCTTATATTTGACCCTATCCTCCTCGGAAGCATCTTTTTCAAGAGAATCCAGAGCAGGTGTATTCAGAATGTAGGAGACTTTCTCCTGAGTGAGAATAATTCTCAAGTTCCTTAACCAGTTGATATAGTTAGGTCCAGTCAACTTGTTTGCATCTAGGATATTTCCAAGTAAAAGTCAGGATGCCATGTGTGTAGTTAATCTACAACAACAAGAACATAATATAAGCGGACAACTCATGATGACATGCACAACTAGACTAGGACTTTTATCTAATTGTGTCTCCCACTATTTTATCAAACTCAATAGCCCTCAAGTATGAAAATCAAGAAACACTCTAATATTTCTTAATGGGGTTGAGATCCCTATTCCTCACAAACACCTTGTGGATAGCACAACAAGTATTCATGAGTTCAAGAGTAGATAACTCTTTACCAATTATACCTTTATAATTCTCAATATTATTCACTCTGATCTTTAGATCACATATAGTCTTGTGGATAGCACAACAAACTATAGTGTTCTAGTTAAGTTGATCCTTCAATCCCATATGATCATACTTAAACAATGCTTCCTTTGTGGATAGCACAACAAAGCAACACCATTCAAATATGCCATAAGCATCAATATGCACTTGATCAACATCATGTCAATTTTTATAGTAAGCCTTATGGATAGCACAATAAGCTCACTAAGATCTTAACATACTCTATTGATCAAGTTTGAAGAAAGGCTCTTGTAATATCTACACCACTAATCAATCTAAGTCCGAAAATCAATAAGATTAAATTGACTAGATAAGTAGGTGGGAGGCTCCCCGTAGCTTTTCTAGACACCAACAAAGTTAGCCAGACCAGTATACGGACCTAATCAAAAAATTACCTATCACACTTTCTTCAGCATCAATTGATCTTAAGAATTTGACTTTTAATTAAAAAGTAAATCTCGATATTATAACTTAATATAATTTGATGAAGAACTTTAAACTGGTCTCGGCACATCCTAAGTACAACCACATAAAATATACACTATAAATTATGTAACTTGACATGCTTCTACTATTCTAAATAGCAATCATATGACATGCTAAAATCATATAAGGTTGCAATGGATATCAAAACATATGTCAAGTATATCGAAAAAAATAACAAACTCTAATCACATTAGGCATGCTTTACACCCTTAACAATGCATCAATTTGAGCATCATACAACCATGATAATATAAATTTCAAAATTATCATAAATTAATAATTTAATAATTAAAATTAAATATCATGGTATATATAAAGTCAAAAATAATTTTTAAGTTTAAAAGATTGATGCTATAAATCAATGCAAATTTTTTTAGCAAGACATGCATAAGAACGATTCTGTGCATAACTGTTGCACTTGTTTGATCAAATCAGACAAAGGTGGCTCTGGTACCACTATTGGATTCTGATCATGTAGTAAAAAGTAATTTTTAAAAATTTTAAAATCACACAAATCAATAGCTTTATCAAATAAAACTGTCAAGCCGAACCCAAAATCCTAGAATCACCATGCCGATCACGATCAAAATAAATTCAAACATGCAAAGAGATAGAATATTATACTTTAACTAATATGAAAAAATGACATATTGGTATTTTCCATAAGACCCCATGGTAGAAGTCCTCCAATAGTCATCCACACAAAAGTTGGCCAAAGTCTTTCCCAATCGGTGTGCTGTCACGCCTTATATTTTCAAAAACACTGCCGGTTTCGAACTTACATCATGATCACACCAAAATCTAGTTGCTTTCGATCTTACTACTAGAATGATATTAGAAAGATACTTTTCAAATGTCACACAACCTAGGATTTGATTTTTAGCTTCAATACATAAAAAAATCAAATCCTAGGGCACTCAAGCAACACTTGCAGAAAATCTTACTATCCCTGTAGTAACTTTTGCCACTCAAAATTCTCTCTTTTTTTTTTTCAAAATTTTTTCAGAATTTTATCTATATTTACCACGTCCCTCATCTTAGTTTCAGCCAAAAATCACCATAATAAGTCATGTGGGGCATCCCCTATAAATAGGGGACCAGGGGATGTCTCATGGGATGAAGGGGTGCCAACCTTTGGCACTCCAACTTCCCACGCACCAAATAAATTTATCAAGTAAATTTTTGGTGATCCAATTACTTAGAGTAGAAGAAATCTTAGTCTTATATGTGTCATAAAAAATTTAATAAATTTTGGTGACAAAACATATGATTTCTGATCAGAAATTTAAGGCAACGTGTGTTAGTTAAGAGCCTTCTTTAAGGACTCTTTTCTTCACACGCCAAAATAAGGGGGGCGGCATTTATTTTTGTGTGTGGATTCTTGTGGGCATAGAAGACTCCTTCTCCACTTGAAACTCTTTTAAGTTGGATAAGGATCCAATCCAAATTAACCAAATCCCATTAGGTCAAAGCCAACAAGTCTAAGTTAGCTCAAACACTTTGATCTAAACTAATTTGAGAATTTGGGTTAATACAATATGCTAGCATATCAAATTAATCCATAGAATTTATATTAAACTCTAATAAGATCAGACCAAGGAGAAATCTCAAAGTGTGTGATCCATTAGGTTCCAAATCTAGCTAGCAGTGGATCAAAACTTTTGACGTAACCCTAATCCGATGAGATTAGATCACCCGAAGAGTCCCAATCAACTTGGACTCTTCCAAATTAACTCCAAAATTAAACTCTTTTAATTTTGATGAATCCATAAGTCAAGATTAATGTCTAGCAATGTGTCATGACTATCCAAAAAATTTAAAATTTTAATAAAAAATTATCAAAATATCCTTCACTGGCAAGTTTCTGTATAATTCAATTCTTTAATCAAACAATATCCCAGATGAGCTATGGGTATGAAAATATGTTAAACCCAATCACTTATCTTTATGTATCTCGATCTGAAGGTGATGATTCAGTTGATGATACATTAAATTTTTTTTTCTAATTATCACCCTGCTTTGGCCAAAGACTTTCAGAATTATCGTCCTATAAGATCACATAGGATGTACACTCTCCTTATTAGGAGTGACTGATACCTTATTGATCACTCATAATCTCCATGCATACTTTACCATATTCAGAATACTCCACACAAAGATTAAAGAACTAAGCTAGGTAGTGAACCAAAATATGGATCCATATACATAAGGTACCATGGTGACCTCAGGTCTAAAGATCACTTACACAACTCCTACTAGAGAATCATTAGTTGACATGTAAATAAGACTCCATCTGATATTCTCTCGTAGATCAATTCAGTAAACTCATTCTCTAATGAGCACCCATATCATTGTATTAGTGTCACCACATAAGTGGTTGTGAGATCAACCACTCTCATTTCTGAGCATACATAGGACATACTAGTCTTACCGATGTCATTGATCTTTGACTCAATGTACCAATAACTAGGAATATTTTAGGTTAGGGCTATCAAAGATTTAAGTCTCACTGGCGTGATCTTATCATGACCCTAAAATCATTGTCCGGACCTATGGGGTTCATTATAATCTTAAGAACAATAAGATGCAGCATATAATGAATCAAAAATATCTATTTTATTAAAATAAATATCAATTATATGAGTTTGAAAGATAAATTATAAAATACACCCTATCGCATCTCATATGCGATTTGCTTGTAGGGCATAATTTTTTCACTGTGAGAGAATTCCATTCTCTTTTAGATATATCAGAAACTTACTGGTGAGATATTCACCTCCTCAGTCTGTTCGAAGGATCTTAATACTCTTCTTAATTTATTTCTCTACTTTAGCATGAAATCGTTTGAACATTTCAAATGATTCTGACTTATGCTTCATAAGATAGACATATCCATGCATTGATAGATCATCTGTAAACGTAATAAAGTAGTAGTATCCTCCTCTGGTACTTATATTTATAGGTCCGCATATATCAGTATATATTAGACCTAAGACATCGCTGGCTCTTTCATCTTTTCTCTTAAAAGGTGACTTAGTCATCTTACCAAGTAGTTAGGATTCACAGGTTGGTAATGATTCACAATCATCTATTTCAAAGATATATTTCTTGATCAACCTGTCCATCCTATTTTTATTCACATGACCAAGCCTATAGTGCCAGAAATAGGATTCACTGACATTATCTAATTTAGGACATTTGCTGGCTGTGTATATTATACTAACAGGCTGTGATATTATGGATATGCTATGTTTTAATTATCCATACATAATTATAGTATCATTCATAATGATATCAGAAAAATCATCCTTTATTATAAACTTGTAAGCAAGTTTGGCCAACATGCCTACAGAGATGACATTCATAAAAATAAAGAGACAATTATGATAATCATCTAACATGACACTACTGGACTTGAAGACAAGCTGCAAAGTTTTCAAGATCAGAAATGGAACAAGACTTCTATCTCCAACATTAAGGAACTGCTCGCCCTCTCAAAACTTTCTACTTACCTATAGTTTCTGTAATGAATTGCATATATTAACAGAACTTTTGATATCCAATACCTAGGTAGTAGTATCACAGATAGAGAAATTACAAGGTGTTATCATATAAGTACCTTGTGAAGCAACTATTTGCTTCTTTCTCTTGTTCTTAAGTTTGTTTGGGTTAAGGATGGCTATATAAGTAGGATAATTCTTTTTCTAATGATCCAGTTTCTTACAAAAGAAGCATTCTATCTAGTTCTTATCAACTTTTGATATTTTGCTCTATTTAGGATCGGCGGCATAAGATTTCTGTATCTTTTTCTTCTTTTCTCTTTTAGAGGATCGATGCCCTGCAGATGAACCTCCCACTAAATTTACTGGCTCTTTTTGGAGCTGGTTATTCTTCTCAAAGGTCTACAGTAACTCTAGCAAACCATGGTAGTTCACCACAGGTCTTGTCATTCTATAATGATTGAGAAGGGGTAGTTAGGATTTTGATAGTGAATTGAGGATAGCATCTTTGTCTAACTGTTCATACAACAGAAAGCCAAGTTTGCTAAGGCATTCAATCTGCTCAATCATGTATAATACATGATCGATGACTAAAGCTCCTCACGGCTAACACACGTATGCGTACGCCTTTCCTCATGCCCACACGTATGCATGTTGGTCTGGGTCAATCTGGTATCAGAGCCAAGTCATGTTGGAGAGGGGATCTATCGATTTTGGACTGTATAGAGCAGATTGGACAGATAGCATGATAATTCTCATGTTAGCCGTGAGGAAAGGTATTTAGGATGGCAAGTCGCAAATTAATTGTTGGGGTTGTTTTTATGGGTGGTTTCCTTAGATCTCATGTCGATCCTCTAAAATCTGAAGTGGGTGAGAAATCTATCTGATTCTAATCTAATGGTTATCCACGTCGAAAATATATCTATGTTTTAAAAATATTTTAAAAAAATAAAATAAATAAAAAGATTATAACCATTAAGGAGCTAGAAGATAGTTTAGATGATTATAGTATAGAACTTAAAATGAAATTTTCATTCAATTCTCTAAGTAATATAAAAATAGATGTAAAACAAATACCTAGAATAATAGTTAAAGACATATTTGACACATATTTAGATGATAAATACTCAAGAATAACTAATTTTTAGATAGATAGGGAACTACTTAGTACAGACTTTAATTCTATTAAAAATTTAAAAAAAAATAGTTTTACAGAATCTATAATAAAAAATAATGAAGTTTTATTAGAGAAGTATGATCTGTCCAATTGAGGACTGAAGAGAGAAATATTTTTTTCTTTTATTGGTTTATAAAGTACTATCCTAAAGGTCTTGAAAATATAAATCCTAGATATCAAAAGTTTGGTATTAAAGTTCTTTCTCAAAATTGGGTGATATCTCCATCTAAAAAGATAAAGTCAAGATGCCAAAAGTCTGTTAAAAATTTTATTGAAAACTCAAAAGTTGTCACAAAATCAAGTAAGCCAATGAATGCTCCAAAGAAAATAAACATTAATACGCAGAAGGTAATAACTAAGAATCATAAAAAAAGCTCCTGAAGTAAAACATCTAGATTAGGTTGAGAAACAACAAAACTGTATGGATTATTTCCTTAACTTTAAAAAGACACAGACTGATAGCTTTCTAGAAGAAAAAAGAGAATCTGAACTTGATCGAGATTATTCTGATAATTCATTAGTAAAGATTGGCGACTTTTCTATAAGGATTGATACTATACCCAATCTGATTGGTGACTCTTTTATAAAGATAGATACTATACCCAATCATCTAGGAATAGAAATTGAAAATGATTTATCTAAGAAATTTGATAAAAACTTAATTAAAGAGAACCCTTCTAATAAGATCATTGAGATTGTTTATGATCCTGATACTGAAGTTAATTTGAACCTTATATACTTATCTACTAAGTAAAGTCTAGGCATCGATCAATTAAAGATACCAATTGAAAATGAAATCATTGAGGAGATCACTAAAGAAAAATATTTGGATCTGACTAAGGAACCTCCAACACCTGACCTTTTAGAAGCATAGATAGAAAAAGAGTTATTGAAAGCATTAAATGAAATCATATTGAATCAAGCTAATAAAACTCCTTCTGATGAAACACTTGAAGAAAATGCTTCTATATTTGATTTGTATGCTTCTACATGTGATCTGTTTGATTTAAAGATCAAGCCAAACTCTTTATCTGATTTAAAATCTTTGAATCAGTCTACCTTAAATCAGTCACTCTCATCCAGTAGATCTATCCCTATATCTAAAGAAATTTATGAAACTTCATGTTTCTCTGAGGATATAGAAACTAGTAGTCTCTTAAGAATTAGTACTTCTGTAGGAATTAATAATCTTTTAGTCTCAGAAAATTCTCAGGATAAGAGAATAGTTAGTAGAAAAAATATAGTTAGCAAAATATTTATCTCAAAAAGTATCAAAGATAAATCAATTTCTAACTATAAACTAGTAGTTCTGATCCTTAGAATTGACCTTAGTGGATTCGCAATTGACAAAGATATCTGACAACTTATCCACGATCCATTCCAAGAGAAGAACTCTTGGTTGGAACTCTGATGGACTTACAGATTATCAAATCATTAATAATTGTTATCAACTGATAATGATACACTTGAAAGCCTGTAAGATCCATATTTATTCACAAATCTCAATTACTGAGATAATGATAAATTACTTAAAGTAATTGAAAGGTTGGTGGAAATCCTCTTTCACTAACTTAGATGTTGTGAATCTTGTTCAAAAGAAGTCTAAAGGCAACAATCCATTAGATTATCCTATGAAAATTATAAATAATCCACATGTAGATATTAATAATAAATTAAGTAGTCTTAGGAGTAGTAATTTAGTTGAGTTTAGATGGTATAGAGATATTTACTTTGCTATATTAGATTTGAAAAAATTCTCTTTAGAACTATCCCCTTTAGGTTTAAAAGTTAATTTAAGAGATATAGGTACTATCAGAGTAATTCTTTTTAGTAGACCCAAATTGACGAAAGATCAATTTATAAAGTCACACAAAAGAAAAAGGATAAACGATCTCTATAACTTAAAAAAATTTTGCTATGAATTTGAATCTTGAAAAAATAGATTATATGAAAAGAAAGATAAATGATCCA
Source organism: Elaeis guineensis (assembly GCF_000442705.2). NCBI lineage: Eukaryota > Viridiplantae > Streptophyta > Magnoliopsida > Arecales > Arecaceae > Elaeis > Elaeis guineensis. The sequence goes on along the minus strand of NC_026005.2, from coordinate 36,172,086 downwards.
AAAGGAAGTTTGATAAGAAAACTCAAAAGATTCCTAAGAAACTGAATGAAAAATGGATTTGCAATGCTCTATTTAAACTAAAAGATAGATATGACATTAGACATGAAACCTTGCTCGATTTTGAAGCTGATGTAAACTTTATTAGACAAGACTTAATTCCTTCAAAATACATTGAAAGAATTAATCAAAACCTCCAAACTACAGAAGAAAGAAATCTGAGAGTAAACCATAAGATCTCTGAACTTTACGTATGCATAGAAAAATTTTATATTAAAATATCATTTTTATTAGTTAAAACTCTAAAACAAAGAGTCGTATTAGGGATCCCTTTCTTAGCTCATCTCAAATCTTTTACTGTTACAGAGAAAGAAATCATTACACAAGATGACCAGAGAATATTGTTTAAGACTTGTTATAATTCTGAAGAGTTTCCTTAAATATGTACAAAAATTGTCTTACAAAACCAATACAAAATAAAAATCCAAAAATTAGAAAAAGATAAAGAGAAGATTAAAATTAGTTAATGATCATAAACTTTTATACAAAATATTGCATTGGATAAAATACAACATCCCAATTTCAAGAAATATATTGAAAAGAATTAGTGGAGCCAAAAGTTACTTTAAATTTGATTTAACACCAGATATCGATTAGACACAAATTCTTCTTCTGTTTGCTTATTTTATAATTATATATATCCATGATAAGCAACAATGAAAGCACCTGCAAATATTCTTTAGGACTATAATAAGAAATGGACTCTTATTACCAGAAAAGGAAATAGAACCTTTTCAAATTAAAATCCAACTAGATTATAACATCATACTCCCATTAGATCAAGTCCTAGAATTAGCTAATAAACTTTTAAACAAGAAACAATTAAAACTCTTCTGGAAATATTTTAGTTTTGCTACTGATTTCTATATGGCACTTACCAAAACTCCTCATCCTTACTTGATTGTTATGTTTAAAATTGAGAAATCTTTCTGGAATGATAATAAAATCTTAAAACCAAAGTACTTTAACAGAGTAACAAAAAGAGACCGGCAAGAAAAAGGACTGGTTTATGAATCCTCAATTCAGCTAAAACACTCATACCCATATTTCTCTAACAAAAATATAAAATTTAATAAGAACTAGTGTAAAGAGTAAAATTATCCCTCCTGCCTTATTCCATAATTTTCTCTAAAAAAATACTTACTATTCAATGAAATATGGCAAACTCATATATTTAATCAAAATAAAGACTTTGAAAAGGCTATGAAGTCCCTAATTAATCATCTATATCTATAAGAGAATACTCTCCTAATTGCAACTGAATATTACGAACTAATTTTGATATATTTTTACAAGAAAGCATATTTTGGCATCCAATCTCCAAAAGGTCAATTCTTTAAAGAGAAAGATCAGGTAAGCCAATCTTGAAACTGTAGAATATCCAATACTCAGAACACCTCTACCAAAGAACCATACTGTCCTAATCTCTAAATCTTCAAATCAAAAGAAAACTTTTTCCCTTTGGAAGCTCATGTTCTAAACTCTAATATCATAGATCTGATAAAATTCCTTCCAAAAGAAAACTTTCATATTTCTAAAATAGGAGAAAAAGATCAAGTTTATCATGAAGAAATTTTGACTCAAACCAAGAGTATATATGTTCATCACAACTATCAATAGAATGGTGAGATTGCTTTCTCTAAACTTTTCATACTAAAAGTCTTTTTTCTGAAAGATTGGGATCCAAAGCAAAATTCTAATTCTACAAAGGCCTTGAGGATAAAAAATTATAGAGATAAAGAATTCAGTTATTGGGACTATCAGAAAGCTTGGATTAATTTTCTCTATATCCAAAACCCAGAATACAGGCATTCATGGTTCATAAAACTTACATATCAAGAAATTTTGCCTATCTGGTTCTACTATCATTGGTGGCTCAAATTTGGAATCATCCCAGACATACTTTCAGAAGATATAAGATCTGAAGTTCTCAAAAGATATCACAGCATCGACGACATCAATCTGATGAGATTCTGCACTGAAATAGGATATCCTTGAATATTAAAGTAGGCATTCAACATAAAAGCTAATCAGTTTTCATTATTCTTGAGCATATCAAAAGATGGATTTTATTTGATGAAGACCCAATCATTTAAGGATTTACATTAGAAAGAGCTTTAAGTGAAACTTTAAATTTTTATCCAATTCAACTATTAATGGACTCATCTAGACTACATACAGAAACTGCTGAAGAAGCCTTTAAAAGAGCTCCATAGATCCCTACAAAAAAATCTTTGGAAAATATTTTAGAAAAATTATGAACTATAAAGATCAGAAGCCTCTACTTCTAGAGCATCATCTAGAAATCAAAGTATAAAAGAAGAAATAGAAGAAGTATACATGATCGATGATGGCTTCGCCATCTATCATCCAGAAATAAGAACTAGAATGTTCTTTTGAGAAAAAAAAAATTTACTAACCTTTCTACCAATTTCTTGGTAAAAATTTTTTTTCATAAGTATAATCCAGTGGCTCTTCTATTAGTCACTTCTACAAATAGATGATTACCACTATCTTCTAAAGACAACCACTACTACTATTCTCAAAGTTGGTTTAATTCTCAAAAATGGTTCAAAAAATCAATCTACACCACGATCTAAAGATGACAAGCAAGCTATAGGAAGATTTTTGACATCACTATTATTCATCTACAGGAAGATTCCTGATACTGTATAGAGATGACAAGATGCTATAAGAAATCAGACTTAAAATCAATTAAATTTTGACTTCGGTTTCGACTTCTACAAGCTTTCGGATTCCAAACTAAGTGAAGTCCACCAGACTCTAAACTGATTGAAGTCCGTAGAGTTACTTACCTCGCCTATAAATAAAGGGGAAGGACTTCATTCAGGAGGAGGTCGAAAGTAGGAGAGGCAGGCCGAGAGAGATTTTGAGTCTAATGGCAGGGTTCCTCTTCCTAATCTCCTAATCTTTTTCTTTTCTTCTCCTCTTCTCTCTTCCCTTGTCTCCTTCTAATCTCCTTCGCCTTCTCCATGAAGCACTTGTCTTCTTCCACAAAACTCTCTTCTTTTTCCATAACCTTCTTCATCTGCTCCTTTCATCAGGGACAGCTCCATGTGAAACTGTCCTTCGTTTCTTCCACCAGACAACATCTTCTCATTTTTCTTTGGTTTCTTCCATATAAACTAATCTCTATCCTTATCATTTTCCTTTGTTTATTCCATCTTCTCCACTTGTTTCATTTGTTTAATCTACCACAATGTCTCATTCTCCATTAAAATATTCACCTCCACCCATCATCATCCCATTTCATCCATTAAAAAAACCCATTTCCACCTTCATCTCCTCCATCCTTTCATTATAATATTTATCCCACCTTCCTTCTATAGTACCCTCCATAGAATACTTTGTCATTTAGCTCCGTTAATCCATGTGAATTTGTAAATAAGTATGTTTACTCATGTATTAGCATATATTAGCATTTGTGATTTGTATTTAAGTTTGCTTAAGCTTGATTAGTATACATAAAGCTTGTACGGTGTGTGTTTCAATTTCATCAGACTCTATATAAGTATGCTTTTGTAAATAAAACTCATTTTTCTTTCATATTATTATTTTTAATTATATTTTAAGTTTTTTTATATTTTAAACTTGTTTATATTACTATTTATTACTATTCATAGTATTATAGCTGTACTGTAGCTAATTATTGTAGCATATGTACTATGCAGTACTGTAGTAGAAATACTGTACAGTACTGTTGTGCACTGTAGCATGTTATTGTAGCACAATAGTAAATAACCGAAATACTATCGAGACTGTGAAGTAAACAATGAATTAGTCCTTTAAGAGTAAATAACCCTAAAGTTGGTAGAGATTGTGAAATAAATAATGGATCAATCAGGATAAACAATCTAAATACCATCTGTAACATGTTATAAAGTTGTACTAAAAATATAGTGCAATCTATCGTGCAATCGTGAAGTAAACAACGAAGTGATTATATGCTATCAAATTAATTAAAGTATTTTATTTTAAGTTTTGTTCATTTCTTTATTTTATATTAAGTATTTTATTTCAGTTCTGCTTACTGCACTTATATTAAGCTTTGTTCTATTTTAGTACTTTGTTTAAGTATTGTACTTTATTTTATTTTAATAAATTTATTTATCTTGTCCATTCCACTTTGTTCTATCTTTTTCATTTCATGTTCCTACACTTATATTTATTTGTTCTTATCTAAGTTTTATTTTTTTTCTTTTCCATTTTAGTTTGTTATGTTCTTACTTAGTTTAGTTTTATTTACTACAGTAGTTAGTTTTTTCATTCTGTTACTTTTATTTATTACAATTAGTTTATATTTTTTAGTTTTGATTATTTTAAGTTTTGTTTATTGGCCATAGTTATAACTCAGTAATATAGTTTGTAGCTTATCAATAGCTTAGTAGTTTACTCTATAGTTTATTTATTATATTTATGTTCTTTGCTCCATTCTTTGCTCTTATATTAGCTTGTTTACTTATACCCTGGATAGTTTTAATCATTAGAAGTTTAGCTTATCTTAATAGACTAAAGTTTTATGCTTTCTAGTTTAAATCTAACTAATTAGTTCATATATTAGTTTATGTTTCAATTTGTAGTCTATGCTTTAGCTTTCCATTAGCTTGTGCCTTAGTTTTTGATTGCATTTTCTATTAGCCTATGTCTTAATTTAGGTTTGTATCTTATGCACTTAGTTTGTCTTTAGATTTCCATCAGTCTATTCATCGTGTCTGAGTTTGTCCTTCATCTCTATTCTGTATGCCTGAGTTCTGTTAGTCCTTTACTTTGTTTCCTGTATTTGTTTAGGTATTATCTGTAGGCTTGATCTCCTTTACTCAATCATAAATCATTTTGCTTTTGTACTTCTGAATTTTGGATTGTTAATTATACGGTGCATGCGGGTAGTATCGTATATCTTATAGTTCGTCTATCCATTTACTGCTTCTATATGTACGCATGTAGCCTACTTATTTGCTGCTTCATGTGTATGCATGTAGCCTATCCATTTGTTGCTTCTATGTGTACGCACGTAGCTTTTACTACTAGGTCACACTACTGTGATAATTTACTGCTGGACGCTGTGATACTTCCATCTCGTGGTTATCAGGGTCTTTAATCTGCATCAGGGGAGTTTGTTAGGACTTGTGAAATATCATACATCTGTGGCTGTGGCTCTGACCCACTCACACACACACACACACACACACACACACAATATTGCTGCTTTCATGCATACACGCATTGGTCCAGGTCAATCTGGTATCAGAGACAAGTTATGCCGGAGAGGGGATCTGTCAATTTTTAGCCATATAGAGCAGACCGAACAAATAGCATGGTAATTTTTGTGTTAGCCATGAGAAAAAATGTTTAGGATGGTAAGTCATAAATTGACTGAATTGGTGTCATTTCTATGGCTGGTATCCTTAGATCTCTTGCCAAATCTCTGAAATCTAAAATGGATAAGAAATCTAACTGATTCTGATATGATAGTTATTTGCATTAAAAATAATTTTATTTTTAAAATATTTCAAAAAAATAAAATGAATAAAAAAATTATAACCATTGAGGAGCTAGAAGATAGTTTAGATGATTATTGTATAGAACTTAAAATAAAAACTTTATTTGACTCTCTAGGTAACATAAAAATAGATATAAAATGAATAGCTAGATTAAGAGTAAAAGACATATTTGACACATATTTAGATGGTAAATATTTAAGAATAGCTGATTTTTAAATAGATAAAAAACTACTTAGTGTAGACTTTAATTCTATTAAAAAAAAATATATATATAATCTATAATAAAAGATAAAGAAGTTTTATAAGAGAAGTTTGGTTTGCTCAAATGAGGACTGAAGAAAGAAATATTTCTTTCTTTGACTGGTTTACAAAGTACTATCCTAAAGATCTTGAAAATATAAATCCTAGATATCAAGAGTTTGGAATTAAGATTCTTTTCCAAAACTGGGTGATATCTCCATCTAGAAAAGAGAAGGTACATATTCAGTCAATAAGATGCCAAAAATCTGCTAAAAACTTTATTGAAGACCTAAAAGTTATCTCAAAATCTAGTAAGTCAGTGATTGCTCCAAAGAAAATAAGCACCAGTCTGCAGAAAATTATAACTAAGAATTATAAAGAAACTCTTGAAGTAAAACATCTAGATCAAGAACAACTGAACTGTATGGATTATTCCCTTAATTTTGAAAAAACTGATAGCCTTCTAGAAGACTGATAGCCATTTAGAGGAAAAAAGAGAATCTGAACCTGATTGGGATTATTCTGATCATTCTTTAGTAAAGATTGATGACTTTTCTATAAAGATCGATACTATACCCAATCTTTTAAAAGTTGAAACTGAAAATGATTCATCTAAAGAATCTAACAAAATAGTGATTAAAGAGAATCTTTCTGATGAAATTATTGAGATTGTTTATGATCCTGATACTGAAGTTAATCTGAACCCTATATATTTATCTACTGAGTCAAGTCTAAGCATCGATCAATTAAAGGTATCGATTGAAAATAAAATCATTGAGGAGATCACTAAGGAAGAACATTTGGATTTGACTAAGGAAACTCCAACATCTGATCTTTCAGAAGCATAGTTAGAAAAGAAGTTATTGCAAGAATTAAATGAAATCATATTGAACCAAGCTGATAAAACTCCTTCTGATAAAACACTTGAAGAAAAATACTTCTATATTTGATTTGTGTGCTTCTACATGTGATCTGTTTGATTTAAAGATCAAGTTAAACTATTTACCTAATTTAAAATCTTTGAATCAGTCTACTTTAAATCAGTCACTCTCATCCAGTAGATCTATCCCTATATCTAAAGAAATTCATGAAACTTCATATTTCTTTAAGGATATAGGAACTAGTAGTCTCTTAAGAATTAGTACTTTTGTAGAAATTAATAATCTCTTAGTCTCAGAAAATCCTGAGGATAAGTGAATAGTTAGTAGAGAAAATATAGTTAGCAAAATGTTTGTCTCGAAAAGTACTAAAGATAAACCAATTTCTAACTATAAACTATTAGTTCTGATCCTTAGGATAATAAATTATTATCTTAGATTGATCTTAGTGGATTCATAGTTGACAAAGATATTTTACAACTTATCCACTATCCATTCCAAGAGAAGAAATCTTGGTTAGAACTTTGATGGACTTACAGATTATCAAATTATTAATAATTGTTATCAAGTGATAAGGATACACTTGAAAGCCTCTAAGATCCATGTTTATTCACAAATCTTAATTACTGAGATAATGATAAATTACTTAAAGCAATTGAAAGGTTGGTGAAAATCCTCTTCCATTAACTTAGATGTTATGAATATTGTTCAAAAGAAGTCTAAAGACAACAATCCTTTAGATTATCCTTTGAACATTATAAATAATCCACATGTAGATATTAATAATAAATTAAGTAGTCTTAAGAGTAGTAATTTAGTTGAGTATAGATGGTATAAAAATATTTACTCCGCTATATTAGGTTTGAAAAGATTTTCTTTAGAACTATCTCCTTTAGGGTCAAAAGTTAATCTAGAAAATATAAATACTATCAGTAAGATAGATAAAGTAATTCTTTTTAGTAAATTTGAATTAGAACAATTTATAAAGTTACATAAAAGAAAAGAAAAAAATAATCTCTATAACTTAAAAGATTTTGGCTATGAAGTTGGATCTCAAATAGATAAATTGTATGAAAAAAAATGTAAAAGATCTAAAAAGAAGTTTGATAAGAAAACTCAAAAGATTCTTAAAAAATTAAATAAAAAATAGATCTGTGATATTCTATTTAAACTAAAAAATGGATATAACTTTAGACATGAAACTTTGATAGATTCTGGTGCTGATATAAACTGTATCAGACAAGACTTAATTCATTCAAGATACTTTAAAAGATCTAATCAAAACCTTCAAACTATAGAAGGAAAAAATCTGAGAGTAAACCATAAGTTCTCTGAACTTTATGCACGCATAGGAAAACTTTATATTAAGATATCATTCTTATTAGTCAAAACTCTAAAATAAGGAGTCATATTAGGAATCCCTTTCTTAGCCCATCTCAAATCTTTTACTGTTATAGAAAAGAAAATCATTACACAAGATAATCAGAGAATATTGTTTAAGACTTGCTATAATTCTGAAGAGTTTTCAAAATATGTACAAGAATTAACCTACAAAAATAATACAAAACCAAAATCCAAATATCAGAAAAAGATAAAGAGAAGGTTAAAACTAGTTAATGATCATAAACTTTTATACAAATATTACAATGGATAAAACATAACATCCCAATTCCAAGAAATATATTGAAAAGAATTAGTAGAGCCAAAAGTTACTTTAAATTTGATTTAACACCAGATATCGATCAGACATAAATTCTTCTTCCTTTTGCTCATTTTATAATTATATATATCCATGATATGTAATAATGGAGGCATCTGCAAATATTTTTTAGGATTATAATAAGAAATGGATTCTTATTACCTGAAAAGAAAATAAAACCTTTTCAAATTAAAATCCAAGTAGATTGTAACATCATACTCCCATTAGACCAAGTCCTAGAATTAGCTGATAAACTTTTAAACCAAAAACAATTAAAACTCTTTTGGGAATGTTTTAGTTTTGCTATTGATTTCTATATGGCACTTACCAAAACTCATCGATCTTACTTGATTGTTATGTTTAAAATTGAAAATCTTTCTGGAATGATAATAAAATCTTAAAACCAAAGTACTTTAATAGGATAACAAAAAGGGATCGGCAAGGAAAAGGACTAATTTATGAATCCTCAATTTAGCTACAACACACGTACCCATATTTTTTTGACAAAAATATAAAATTTAATAAGAATTGTTATAAAGAACAAAATTATCCCTCCTACCTTATTCCATAATTTTTTTCTGGAAAAATACTTACTATTCAATGAAATATGGCGAACTCATATATTTAATCAAAAGAAAAACTTTGGAAAAGCTATGAAGCCCCTAATTAATCACCTATATCTACAAGAGAATACTCTCCTAGCTACAACTGAATATTATGAACTGATTCTAATAAATTTTTACAGGAAAGCATATTTTGGAATCCAATCTCCAAAAGATCAATTCTCTAAAGAGATGGATCAGGTAAGCCAATCTTGAAACTATAGAATATCCAATAGTCCTACTACCAGAGAGCCATATTGTCCTAATTCCTATATATTCAAATCAGAAGAAAATCTTTTTCCTTTGGAAGCACATGTTTTAAACTTCAATATCATTGATCTAATAAAATCTCTTCCAAAAGAAAACTTTCATATTCCCAAGATAGGAGAAAAGGATCGAGTTTATCATGAAGAAATTCTAACTCAAACCAAGAGCGTACATGTTCATCACAACTATCAGTAGAATGGTGAGATCGCTTTCTCTTAACCTTCTTATACTAAAAGTCTTCTCTCTGAAAGATTGAGATCCAGAGTACAATCCAAATTCTACAAAGATCTTGACGATAAGAAATTCTAGAGATCAAGAATTTAGTTATTGAAATTATCAGAAAGCTTGTATTAATCTTCTTTACATCCAAAACCCAGAATACAAGCATTCATGGTTCATAAAATTCAAATATTAAAAAATTATGCCTATCTGGTTCTACTATCATTGGTAGCTCAAATTTAAAATCATCTCAGACATACTCTCTGAAGATATAAAATTTGAAGTCTTCAAAAGATATCACAGCATTGACGACATCAATCTGATGAGATTCTGCACTGAGACAGGTCATCCTTGGATATTAAAATGAGAGTTCAACATAAAAGCTGAACAGTTTTCATTATTCCTGAGCAGGAAGATATATATCAAAAGATGGATTTTATTTGATAAAAAACCAATAATCCAAGGATTTACATTAGAAAGAGCTTCAAGTGAAACTTCAAATTTTTATCCAATTCAACTATTAATAGACTCATTTAGACTATATACAAAAACTGCTAAAGAAGCTTTTGAAAGAGCTCCATCTCCCTATAAGAAGATCTATGGAAAATATTTTGGAAAAAATTATAAACTACAAAGATCAGGAGCTTCTACTTCTAAAGCATTATCCAGAAATCAAAGCATAAAAGAAGAAACAAAAGAAGTTTATATGATTGATGATGAATTCATCACCTATCATCCGAAAACAGGAACTAGAATGTTCTTTTGAAAAAAAAAAGAGAGAAAAGGAAAATATTTTTTACTAACCCTTCTACCATAATCTTTGGTAGAAAAGTTTTCTTGCAAGTATACTTTGGCCCTTCTATCAGATGACCACCATTATTTTCTGAAGATAACATCAATTATGATCACTATTAAAGTCAGTTTAATTCTTAGAAATAGTTCAACTTCAAAAGCCGGTCTACACCAGGATCCAAAGAAGACAAGCAAGCTACAGAAAGATTTCTGACATCATCACTGTTCATCTATAAAAAAGATTTCTGACACTATACAAAGACAATAAGATACTACAGAAAATCGAATTTAAAATCAATTAATTTCAACTTCAGTTTTGACTTCTACAAGCTTCCAAATTTCAAACTAAATAAAGTCCGATCAGACTTCAAACTGATTGAAGTCTGCATAGTTTCTTTTCTTACCTATAAATAATGAAGAAGGCCTTCATCCAAGAGGAGGCCGAGCACGGAGAGGCAGGCCGAGAAGGATTGCGATCGTAGTGACAGAGTTCTTCTTTCCTAATCTTCATTTTCTCTTCTCCTCTCCTCTCTTCCCTTGTCTCCTTCTTCTAATCTCCTTCGTCTTCTCCACAAAGCACTCGTCTTCTTTCACAAAACTCTCTTCTTTTTTCTTAACCTTCTTCATCTGCTCCTTTCATTAGGGATAGCTCCATATGAAACTATCCTTCATTTCTTCCACCAGACATAATTTTCTCCTCCACTTACCATTATAATATTCTTCCTTCTCTTATCTTCATTTGTTTTCTTTCACCAAAACTAGGTGTCATCTTCATCATTCCCATTAAAATACTCCACCATACCAATGTTTCTACCAAACCATTCATTATAATATTCATCCACTCCATCATTCACCCATTAAACAAATCATTTCTTCCATCTTCTTCTCCATTCTCTCCTTAAAAAATTCTCTTCCACAGTACTCTCTATAGAATACTATGTCATTTAGCTCCGTTAATCCATATGAGTTTGTAAATAAGTATGTTTACTTGTGTGTTTACTCATGTATTAGCATATATTAGCGCTTGTAGTTTGTATTTAAGTTTTCTTAAGCTTGATTAGTATACATAAAGTTTGTACGGTATGTATTTCAATTTCATCAGACTCTGTGTAAGTATGTTTTTGTAAATAAAATCTTTTTTTCTTTGATATTATTATTTTTAATTATATTTTAAGCTTTCTTTATGTTTTAAGCTTGTTTATGTTACTGTTCATAGTACTATAGCTAATTACTTAAGCATATGCACTGTGCAGTATTGTAGAAGAAATACAGTGTAGTACTGTTGTGCACTGTAGTATGTTACTATAATATGACAGTAAATAACTGAAATGCTACCAAAATTGTGAAGTAAATTATGGATCAGTCTCTTAAGGGTAAACAACCCTAATATTGGTGGAGATTGTAAAGTAAGCAACGGAACAATCAGGATAAACAACTTAAATACCATCTGTTGGTGCAAAAATCTGCCTGCGTCGGAGAAGCTGGAGTCGAGGGAGTCACGGTCGCCGTCAGAACCTGCAAAGGAAGTCTAAACCGGAGTTGGGGGTGCTCCGGTAAGACCCTCCGATGCTCAAGTTAGTTCTCAAATCCTGTTGGTGCAAAAATCCACCTGCATCGGAGAAGCTGGAGTCGAGGGAGTCACGATCGCCGTCGGGACCTGCAAAGGAAGTCTAAACCGGAGTTGGGGGTGCTCCAGCAAGACCCTCCAATGCTCAAGTCAGTTCTCTGCCTCAACAAGAATGGAGTGCTCGAACGAAAATTTTAGCAAAGTTTTGAGATAAAAAATGAGAGCTTAGAGAATAACGTATCTGGGGTCCCCTTTTTATAGGCGGAGGGTGCAATAGACTGATAGCGATATTTGTAACCATCTGGCAGTGGGCCGTTCGGGGCCAGGAGGAGCTTGTTATGAAGAGTAGTGGAGTGGAATCGTGGCCATCACCGTGACCTGCCACGTGGAGTCTGTTGCGGGGGGTGGAGCGACGTCCGTTGTCGTGACTTGCCAGAGAGTGATGGAGCCACGCCGAATCCGTCGCAGGAAGTGGAGTAGAGTCATGGCCGTTACTGTGGCCTGCCAGGGAGTGATAGAGCCACATGAAATCCATCGCAGGAAGTGGGGCAGAGTCGTGACCGTTACTGTGGCCTGCCAGGGGGTCCAGGCCTGTCGGTTGAAGTTCGGTTGAGGTGCCTAACGGAGAGAGATAGCTATCTGTCTGAGAGGAGCTCGGATGTTACAAATCTCGTTGGGTGCCTTGGGCGTTAAGACTGCAGGCGAGGACCACTTGCCGTAGGAGCTCGGAGTCCAGCTCTTGTAGGAGTTCGGGGTGAGGTCTACCTGCAACAGGAGTTCAGGGCGGAAGTCCGACTCCCGTAGGAGTCCGGATGAAGTCTACCTACAGTCGAAGTCGGCATCGAAGTCCGGCTCCCGTAGGAGTCCGGATGAAGTCTACCTGCAGTTGGAGTCGGGGATGAAGTCCGACTCCCGTAAGAGTCCGGATGAAGTCTTCCTGCATTCGGAGTCGGGGTCAAAGTCCGGCTCCCGTAGGAGTCCGGATGAAGTCTACCTGCAGTTGGAGTTGGGGATGAAGTCTGGCTCCCGTAGGAGTCCGGATGAAGTCTTCCTGCAGTTAGAGTCAGGGACGAAGTCCGGCTCCTGTAGGAGTCCGGATGAAGCCTTCCCGCAGTCGGAGTCGGGGATGAAGTCTGGCTTCCGTAGGAGTCTGGATGAAGTCTTCCTACAGTTGGAGTCGGGGATGGCTCCTGTAGGAGTCCGGATGAAGTCTGCCTGCATTCAGAGTCGGGGACGAAGTTCGGCTCCCGTAGGAGTCTGGATGAAGTCTTCCTGCAATTGGAGTCGGGGATGAAGTCCGGCTCCCGTAGGAGTCCAGACGAAGTCTACCTACAGTTGGAGTCGGGGATGAAGTCTGGCTCCTGTAGGAGTCCGGATGAAGTCTTCCTGCAGCCGGAGTCGGAGATGAAGTCCGGCTCCCGTAGGAGTCCGGATGAAGTCTGCCTGCATTCGGAGTCGGGGATGAAGTCCAGCTCCCGTAGGAGTCTGGATGAAATCTACCTGCAGTTGGAGTCGAGGACGGAGTTCGGCTCCCATAGGAGTCCGGATGAAGTCTTCCTGTAGTTGGAGTCGGGGATGAAGTCTGGCTCCCGTAGGAGTCTGGATGAAGTCTTCCTGCAGCCAGAGTCGGGGATGAAGTCCGGATGAAGTCTTCTAGGTAGAAACTTGGGTGGGGTCCATCCATCATGCAGAACCTGATCGATGTTGGTGGGGGTTTATCCGTCGGCAGAACTTGGGAATGTTGCGGAGGCTCGACCGTCGGAGAGGTTCGAAAAGATGTCGCCGAAGGTCGGACGTCGGTAGAACCCTTGGAGGGTCACTCCTGACACGAACTTCGACTTGGGGGAGATTTTATACCCAACACCAGTCTCCCTACTTTCGAGTTCGAGTTTCGAATGAAAGAAGTACAGAGAAATTTTCACAGCCAAAGTTATCCCCTTGAATCCTGTGCATGATCGCCCTCAGATATTCTGGCATTTAATGCGTGCGTGCCGAAGTCTTTTCGAATCGGGACGATCCGAAGGGATCTTTCGGAATTCTCACTGGAGCATTGGCCCAGGTACGACACAGTAATGACTCTGTCAGCTGTCAGCTGCTTTTAGCCACCTGCTGTGGCGAGTGGGACACGTGGCGAGCATGGGTCGGCCTGGGGAGATCCGCGATCATTATAGCGCCAGATCCTAGGGTCTATTTAAACCCGCCTTTCTGCCTTCAGGAGTCTCATTCCACCTGAGAGCTCTGTCAGTGTCTGCCTTCTCTCAGAGAGCTCTGACCCACTTTGGCATCTACCTTGGCCCTAAGCGTTCTTTGAGTCGTCCCTATCCTCGCACCTCTGCATCCTTCAGAGCGACTTAGGTTAGTCTCAAAACTTTCGTTTCTCTTCTTGCCATCTAGGTGCCCTTTCTCCTCCATTTTTCTTCCGCCGCATTCCCCTAGTTTGATCCCCCGCGAACCTTTCGCCTCTTATTTCGCCTGATTTCTTCGAGATTTTTAGGGTCCTTGTTTGAAATATCTTCTGGCACCTCCGCCTCTAGTGGTTCCAGGAGTTCATCCGCCTCAGCCCCCCAGAACCCTCATACTGTAGACGAACCCTCATACTGTAGACGAACCCTCATCTAGGGCTAAGCCTCGCCCGATTTTTACGTCGGGCACCATTCCTTGTTCTCTGACTCCGGATGAACTTTTATTGATAAGGGTTCAGTATGGAGTTCTTCCGGAGTATGATCTGGAGCTTCCTGATCCCGCCGACCGGGCTAGCACCCCCCCACCTAGCCGTTTCTGCCTGTACCAGGAGGTCTTCCGTGTCGGGCTCCGTCTTCTGCTTCCGCCCTTCATCGTCGTTCTTTTTCATTTTTTAGATATTTCTTTGGCTTCAGTCGTGTCGAATTTCTTTAGGTTTCTGATAGGGTTCCTCTCTCTTTGCCACGTAGTCAAAGTTCAGCCATCTCTTTCTTTGTTTAGGTATTTTTACACCTTCAAGCACCACCCCTTGGCAAAGGACTGGTGATACTTCTCCCTCCAGTTTGGCAAGAAGGGGTTACAGAAGGGTGCTCTCTCTTCAATCCATAATTGGAAGGGAAAGTACCTCTACGTCCAGTGCCCGATCTTGAAGCTGGGACTGCCCCCTTGGGGCTCTCTGAGGGACTCTGTCCGTCGGGCCCCCAGTCTGGGGGAGGACGACCTTCAAGCTGTCTGGAAGCTTCTTAGTTATTCGACTCCTTCCCTTCCCAACCTTCTGAAGGAGCAGTTTTTGTTCAACATCGGCTTGAGCCCCCTGGATCCTACGAGTATCCTATCTTTCCTTTCCTCTTCTTTTCTCTTGCTCTTCTTCTCTCTTTTCTTCTTCTTTTTTTTTTGCATGTTACTTCTTCCTTTTTCACTCCATTACTGATCTCTTTTTCTCTCTCTTCTCTCTTTTTTTTTTTTTAGGAATGGATGTCGAAGCAGCACGGATGCTCGCCAGGGGCCTTAAGGCTCACAAAAGAAAAGGCACCGCGGCCTCCGAATCAGCAAAGAAGGCCAGAACGGAGGAGATGAGCTCGACCATGCCTGCCCAGGTGGTCCTCACGATCGACGTTCCTTCAGACGCTGAGCCCCCGGTGTTGGAAAATGTGTCCCAAAAAGCCAATCGTCAAGCTGTTGACAGTTGAGCAACCAAGTATTGTAATTGATTTGTTAATAAATAAAATATATTTGGCATCTTCATCATAAGCTTTCATCTTCTAATGAACTCTGTTGTTATGATGAAGTCCTTATCGATTAGTCCTTAAAATTGTTCACGACCAAATGATAGGCTGTTAATAAGGACGACAGCTTCTATCGAGCATAGGTCGCTGTAGGCCATATGGGTTGGTTGTCCTCTTAACCAAGGAGTGTGGAGTCACTGGTATGGCATACAGGTGAGATGTAAGGGTATATCATCATTGAACGTGACCAACTCCAGAGTATTCTACTATCGAGAATATCTCTGATGGGATATAGGTATAAGTGTCCCTTAGACCTGAGATCGCCTCAGTGACTTGCAAGCAACTCACTGTGCTTTGGTACTGGACTAACTGAATTTCTAATTCAGGGACGGAAGGCTTCTGGGCACAGTCAAGTACTTGCAAAGTCAGAGTGTGATCGAGATGGGATTGACCACTCCAAGAGTTGGAGAAGAATGAGTCGCTGTATTTCAATTTAGCAAAACCTTGGCCAGGGTAATCCATCAGATGGATTTGATATTTTGAAATACAATGTAGACAACCTGATCAGAGTTGACAGTTGAGCTCTGGGGTGTCCTATGATCATTTTGGTCAAGGAGATGAATTATATGAAAACTATATCCGCATGGGTTCTAAGGATGTTGTTCTACACATTCGACCTATCCGATCATCGGGTACCATTGCTAGATGGTCACTTCGATTGGTATAGAAATTTATTCCTATGCTACCGGCTTAGGTTCGGACCTATGAGGTCACACACATTAGAGTTCATGATCCGATCAGATGGTTGATCAACGATTAAGAATCATTCTAGGGTTAAATGATCAATACGATTGACATTTAACCCAGTGCAAGTGTTGCAGGAGGATCGATTAGCAATTCGATTGCTAATTGGCTTAATTTGATTAAGCCAATGGGCTGAGATTAAGTCTAATTAAATATAACTTAATTAGATTTATTTTGGATTTGATTGGATCAAGTCCAATTGGTTTATTGGATAAGCCAAGTGCAAGGAAAAACTAGTCCTAGTTCAACTAGGACTTGGGTCAATCTAATTTCTAATTTGATTAGAAAATTAAATCAGATTTAAATCTAATTTAATCTGATTAAATTAGATTCTTAATTGGATTAAGACCTATTTTAATTAGGTTGATCTAATTTTGATTTGATTTGGTTTGGGAAACCAAATTAAAACAAGTCATAAGACAGAATCCTAGTAAGACCAGGATTCCACCTTGCGCCACATAAGCCTTCTCCACGCCCTCTCTCTTATTCAATGCCAATCTCCACTTATTTTGTGTGACAAAAGCCCTCTCTCAGATCTCTCCCACGTTCACAAAAGGTCTCCTCTCTTCTTTCTTACATGGAAGGTGGTTTGGATCAAATCTAAAAGGAATAAGTTTGGATTTCGAATTCTATGAGATAGAGTTTTAGAAATCCAAAACTCTTTCAATTTTGCACCGAATTTATCCAAATTTTTTTTGGAATTTTTGTGGCTTTTAGGGTATATATTGTGAACCCTTTTCTGGTAATCCATGCATGAAAATATGAAGGAGGTGCTCAAGAGTTGGGCATCCCTTAACTTGCCATGTTTGGATAAGCCTTGACTAGGTGTTTGATCTAGATACGGACTCTATCATATCTCTCTATATAAGATGAATTTCTTCGTGAATTTTATAAAAAGTTAGAGATTTGAGAGACCTTTGTGCCATCCAAAAATTAGAGAGAAATACCTTTGGGTCATAGAGATATAAAAGATGCAAGTTTGGGTGTCTAGAGAGAAAAACGTGAAGAAGAAGAGGGTCTTCTTCTTGGGTTTTTGTTTTCATATCTTTCCTCCCTCCATCTTGAGTTTCCTGAGAGTGTCTCAGATCTGAAACTCCTCCTTCTACTTTTCATCTTTGGAAGAGTCCAAATCAAGAAGAAGGAGGCACCTGATCAACCATCAAAGAAGGATCAGCGCAGTACTAGCATACTGTGCTGATTTTCTGAAGCAGGACTTCTGATCGAGATTCGTGGGCTCGTGTGGACGACTCCTAGAGGCCGGACGCATGTGCAGCTTGCAACATCATCCTCAAGCCCAGATCAACAAGGTTAGAACGTCTAACTTGCAAGGTAATAGATCTGATCTATTGTTTAATACATACATTAGATGTAGTATAGAAACATGTTGATATGATCAACATGTAGTTCATGCTATATTTATATATTTTAATTTTTGATTTAATACTATGTAATAATCATGTAATAGGATATTAGATCTAGGGATTTTCTGATCTTAGAAAATAAATTTTGATTTATTTTAGTCTTCCGCTGTATGATCTTGAAAAAGTTTCAAGATCTAACCCTGAAACCCTAGATCTGGTTCCTTCACCTGGCTCTCCGGGCCTTTTCAAGGAGTTCCCCCACTGAGGTTCCCGTTTCGGGGGCCTGCTTCGAGGAGGTGCCAGGGGTTGAGAGGGGGAGGAGAAGGAAGTCGGTGGCCCGCAGGGTGAGCAGCCGTCGGGCCGCCGTCGAAGAGTCCCACGGTTCTGAAGAAGAGCCGGGGGAGAATCCTTTTAATGACAGGGACCTGATAAAGCGACTAGTCGATGGCTGCGTCCTGCCCAAAGTCATCCAGAGGATCGTTCGTGCCGATCCCGAATAGTGGGTTTGGGACTCTCTAGGGTCCTTTCTCAAGGTAAACAGATTCACTTTCCTCCTTCCCTTCGCACCTTCATTTAATTAGCTTCTCAACCTTCGTTCTGACCTCCTAGCCGCCCTTGCAGATCGGGCACCAGCTCCTTTCCAACATCGAGGCGACAAATCGGGCGAGGAGGGATGCCATCCAGGTGGAGGAGAGTCACCGGGCCGAAGTCGCTCGCCTCAAAGAAAAGGCTACCGAGGTAGCCAACCTCCAAGAGGCCCTTGAGAAAGAAAAGCAGGCCTCGAAGGAGATGGTGAGGAAGGCGGAGGCCGAGGTCGCAAATTTGACGGAGCAGATTTCAGTTCTGATCTCGGAGGCCAGGGTCCTAGCAGTGGAGGAGTTTAAGGCCTCTGCAGAGATGAGGAACCTGAATGTCAAGTTTGGCCAAGAAGCATTCATCAAAGGATTTGAGCTCTGTCAAGAGAAGGTGGTCAAGAAATTTCCCGAGCTCGACCTCAGCTTCTTGGACGAGGCATCTGAAGATGAAGCCGGGCCCTCTCCCACTGCCACTGCCACCGCAACCCCCCTTCCGAGAACACCGAGCTCCCCAACTCCTATTTTAGAGGTCTGAGACCTTTGACTTTGTATTTTTCTTTTATTATAATTATTTTTTTTCTTTTGTCTTTAAGAAACATTCAATCAATAAAATTGGATTTCTCCTTATGGAGGGCTTCTCCACTCTTCCTTCCTCCTCTTTTTTTTTTTTTCTCTGCAATGAGACGCGCCTTGATGCTTTTGTCTCCCAATGGCAGTGTCCTGCCGAAGCGCTTCCCTTGCCACAGGGAATTCCGCTGAAGTCCATGATCCAACGTCTGAAGAAGAAAGTTCATCATTTAACAAAAAGGTCGAAGGAGATGGATGGCAAACTTCGCAGATTGAGGGAGAGTCACTCTGAGGCCACCGCGGAGGCCATCCACTTTTGGAACCTCCACGTGAAGGGGATCATGGAGTATAGCCGGAGGAAAGCGAACTTTGAGAAGGAGCTCGAGGAACATAAGAAGCGCGCCAGCGATCGATCTTGGGCCCAAGCTACCAAGATCAGCTCTCTCAGAGTGGAGCTGTCGGCTGCACAGGAGAGGATTAGCCAATTGGAAGGAAGCTCATCCCGGCTTTCGACTCGGGCTGACTGCGATCGAGAATGGTCGAAGAAGTTCTCCGACCTTCAGCAACAGCTCCACGATGCTGAGGTGAGCTATAACGTGTACCGTGCCGACTGGTGCAAGCAGGTGGATGACTATAGGGGGAAGCTTAGGATGGCGACCGACGAGATTGCCCGCCTTCAAAGGCAGCTAGCTGAAGGAGCTCAATTTGCTCCTGTTCGGGATCCTGACGAACTCCAATCCCTGAGAAGAACCGTAGAAGAGCTATCTGTCACCCTTGGAGAGGGGAAGGCCGAACTACAGTAATTGAAGATCCAGCTGCTATACGAGCAGCAGGCAGTCAAGGACGTGGAGGCGGAATCTGAGATCCTGAGAAAAAGGCATCGAGAGGTGGAGAACGAAAGCCAGTGACTTCATCGGAGATATATGGAGATGCTAATGAAAGAGAAGGAATTGAAAGAAGAAGTCGAGAGCTTAAGGCACTCCCTGATGAGGGTCGAAGCCGAAAGTTCGAAGTCGGAGGAAGCCGGGCCCCCTTAGGGCTCTTTTTGTCTTTCGTCTTTCTATGTGTCTTCTTTTGCTGCTTGTTTGTTTGTTGGCATTGTTGTTTTTTTTTTTTCTTTTTGATGCCGATGTCGTCTGGAGGTTCTTGGTCGTTATCGCGTCGGCTTGCTTTTTTTGTCATCTTTCTTCTTCAGCCTCAAGGGCTCTGAAATGTATACTTAGTTAATGACATGAAAAGAGAATTTTTCATTACCTCTTTTACTCACATGTTGAGTTGTTGTTTGTCGAGCTCCTTTCGGCTTTTGCCTTGCTCGATATCGATGCCGTTCGGAGGTACTGGATTGCCGTCGCGTTGACCCATCCTTTTGTTTATGGCCGCAGATTTGTCCGGGGCTGCTCGGGTTTGACGCCGCCTTTCAGAGTTTGAGCTCGGAGTCTGGGCTTCTCGTCGCCCTGAAGAAGCCGTCTTATCCTTGGCCTGTGTTAAGAGCTTTCTTGAAGATCGGAGATTTTGATAAGAACCCCAATCCTCATTGAGATGAGGTTCCCCGCATCTTTGATGTGATTTGTTTTCCATTCGTCGCTGATGCAGTTCGTCGCTTTCCTTTTTAACTCCCCTTCCCTTTTTCCTTTTTTTTTTTTTTGAGGGTTTTCCCTCTGCTCTTAGTGGGGTCGCAAAAGCGTGAAGGAGCCGCTGAGAAGGTTTTCTTCTTTCTTGTCAGGTCTCGAATGGCGGGACCTTAATTGGTGTCAGGACGAGGTTCTTCTGATGTGATCGATTTCAGCTCAGGTTAGGACGAGGTTCTCCTTCTGTTCCTAACGGGACTGTGGGGGCACATATGGGCACTGTATGGCCTCTCGCCCCATCCGGTCTACAAATAATCGGGCCTTCGATCTTGCTCATGTTAGGGCGAGGTTCTCCTCCTGTCCCTAACATGGCTGTAGGGGCGCATATGGGCACTGTATGGCCTCTCCCCCCATCTGGTCTACAAATAACCGGGCCTTCGACCTTGCTCATGTTAGGGCGAGGTTCTCCTCCTCTCCCTAACATGGCTGTGGGGGCGCATATGGGCACTGTATGGCCTCTCCCCCCATCCGGTCTATAAATAACCGGACCTTCGACCTTGCTCATGTTAGGGCGAGATTCTCCTCCTATCCCTAACATGGCTATGGGGGCACATATGGACGCTGTATGGCCTCTCCCCTCATCCGATCTACAAATAATCGAGCCTTCGACCTTGCTTATGTTAGGGTGAGGTTCTCCTCCTATCCCTAACATGGCTGTGGGGGCGCATATGGGTGCTGTATAGCCTCTCCCCCCATCCGATCTAAAAATAATCGGACTTTCAACTTTGCCCACATTAGGATTTATTTTCGTTGTCCGAAGGGGTCATCCCCTGTCGTTACAAGTCCATGCCAAAAAAGAAAAGATATGCAGACCTGAAAGGAATCTTGATTTAAAACGGGATCGTTCGTAATACATTTATAAGTTTTTCAAATCCCAGGGCTGTAGGAGGTCTGCTTCCTGTCAAGGTCCTCCAGAGATGGAGTTGATGATCCCAATTGGAGGTCGATCTCTGGGCTGCTCTTCCCTCCTCGACAGCTTAGGCTGCGGCAGGGTCCTTGGTCGATCCTCTCTACCCTCAGGCCGACGTCGAATGAACCTGTCGAGCCGACCTCATCGGATGAGCTCCTCGATCTCATCTCGGAACTGAATGCATTCCTCCGTGTCGTGGCCGTGGTCACGATGGTAGAGGCAGAACTTATTAGGATTATGCTTCCCGGGGTGCGTGCGCATCCTTTCTGGCCTCGGGAGCTACTCTCTGACTTCCATCAGCACCTGGGTATTCGATGTATTGAGGGGGACATAGCTGCAGAATCTTCCCGGGGGAGAGCCCCGCCGAACCCGATGCTCCGGGCTTCTCTGCCTGCGTGCTTGGGGAGGAGTCTGGGCGCACTTGTGCCCAGGAGGAGTTCGAGAACGTGGCCGAGCTTCTCTCGACCCTTTTTCGATTGTAGGCTTACTCGAGTCTCCCGCCTGTCGCTCTCCGCGGTCTCCTCATCCTTCATTTTGAAGGCTTCTTCTGCTCGGGCGTACCCTTCGGCCCGAGCCAATAGATCAGCAAAATCCCTGGGGTACTTTTCTAGGGAGAATAAAAGATCGTTCTTCTGAAGGCTGCCTTTCAGAGCGGCCATCGTGATCAATTGGTCCAAGTTTCGGACCTCCAATGCGGTGACATTGAAACGATTGACGTAAGCTCGGATGGACTCCCCCTCCCTCTGCTTGATGTTGATGAGGGACTCCGAACCCTTCCAGGGATGTCGGCTGCTAACAAAATGAGCGACAAACTGGTGGCTCATCTGATCAAAGGAAAAGATGGTATCCGACTTCAGCATCGAGTACCAGTTTCTCGCCGCTCCCTTCAAGGTGGACCGAAAAGCTCGACATAGGATGGTGTCGGGCATGCCATGAAGCAGCATCATTGTCCGGAAGGCCTCCAGGTGGTCAACTGGATCCGAAGTCCCGTCGTAGCTTTCAAATTGAGAGAGCTTGAAGTTTGGCGGGATCGATTCCTACATGATCATTTGAGAAAAGGGAGGGTCAGTACAAATATCCTCACCATAAGCGGGGGGAGCATGGCGGAGTTCTTCGATCCACCGGTTCATCTCCTGGAGCCTCCGGTCCAGGAAATCCTCTCGACTACAGGTCTCGAGGGTCTTCTGGCAGAATGGAGGTAGAGATCTTTCAGAGGTGGAATCGTGATCTGACTGGGGGCTCTCCACCCTCGGATTCATCTTTCCGAGAAAGATGGGGCGGCCGGCCCGAGTGGCCCATCCTACCATCGGATTTTGGAGTTTCGGCGATGTTCGCTCCAATCGCACTGACGCCTGCAGCTGTTGCTGCTGCTGCATGGCCTGCACCACTTCAGCGAGGCCTCTAACCTGCTGGACCAGTAGGTCGAATTGTTCTGCGCCAACCACCGTTGTCGGAGGAGGAGGAGGCTGGAAAACTGGAGGAGAGGTCGGAGCCTGAGATCTGACCGCGGAGGTCGTGGATCACCGTGTGGATGCTTTATAGGGAGGCATCGGGCGATGATCTAGTGGGGGAAAAAGGAGAGGACGTCGAAAAAGATGACCGGGGGTGGTCCCGTTGAGTGCTCCTTTAAGAACAAGGGTACCACGAAGACACACGCCCTTCCTCTAGCGCCAATCCTGTTGGTGCAAAAATCTGCCTGCGTCGGAGAAGCTGGAGTCGAGGGAGTCGCGGTCACCACCGGGACCTGCAAAGGAAGTCTAAACCGGAGTTAGGGGTGCTCCGGCAAGATCCTCTGACGCTCAAGTCAGTTCTCAAATCCTGTTGGTGCAAAAATCTATCTGCATTGGAGAAGCTGGAGTCGAGGGAGTCGCGATCACCGTCGGGACCTGCAAAAGAAGTCTAAATCGGAGTTGGGGGTGCTCCGGCAAGACCCTCCGACGCTCAAGTCAGTTCTCTGCCTCAACAAGAATGGAGTGCTCGAACGAAAATTTTAGCAGAGTTTTGAGATAGAAAATGAGAGCTTAGAGAATAACGTATCTGGGGTCCCCTTTTTATAGGCGGAGGGTGCAATAGACTGATAGCGATGTTTGTAACCATCTGACAGTGGGCTGTTTGGGGTCAGGAGGAGCTTGTTATGAAGAGTAGTGGAGTGGAATC
This sequence comes from Elaeis guineensis, assembly GCF_000442705.2. Lineage (NCBI taxonomy): Eukaryota > Viridiplantae > Streptophyta > Magnoliopsida > Arecales > Arecaceae > Elaeis > Elaeis guineensis. The sequence goes on along the minus strand of NC_026005.2, from coordinate 36,148,555 downwards.
GTGGCCATCACCGTAACCTGTCACGTGGAGTCTGTTGCGGGGGGTGGAGCGGCGTCCGTTGTCGTGACTTGCCAGAGAGTGATGGAGCCGTGCCGAATCCGTCGTAGGAAGTGGAGCAGAGTCATGGCTGTTACTATGGCCTGCCAGGGAGTGATGGAGCCGTGCGAAATCCGTCGTAGGAAGTGGAGCAGAGTCGTGGTCGTTACTGTGGCTTGCCAGGGAGTGATAGAGCCACGCGGAATCCATCGCAGGAAGTGGGGTAGAGTCGTGGCCGTTACTGTGGCCTGCCAGGGGGTCTAGGCCTGTCGATCGAAGTTCGGTTGAGGTGCCTGACGGAGAGAGGTAGCTATCTGTCTGAGAGGAGCTCGGATGTTGCAAATCCCATTGGGTGCCTTGGGCGTTAAGACTGTAGGCGAGGACCACTTGCCGTAGGAGCTCGGAGTCCGGCTCTTGTGGGAGTTCGGGGTGAGGTCTACCTGCAACAGGAGTTCAGGACGGAAGTCCGGCTCCCGTAGGAGTCTGGATGAAGTCTACCTGCAGTCAGAGTCGGGGTCGAAGTCTGGCTCCTGTAGGAGTCCGGACGAAGTCTACCTGCAGTTGGAGTCGGGGATGAAGTCCGGCTCCCGTAGGAGTCCGGATGAAGTCTTCCTGCATTCGGAGTCAGGGTCGAAGTCTGGCTCCCGTAGGAGTCCGGACGAAGTCTACCTGCAGTTGGAGTCGGGGATGAAGTCTGGCTCCCACAGGAGTCTGGATGAAGTCTTCCTGTAGTTGGAGTCGGGGACGAAGTTCGGCTCCCGTAGGAGTCCGGATGAAGCCTACCTGCAGCTGGAGTCGGGGACAAAGTCCAGCTCCTGTAGGAGTCCGGATGAAGTCTTCCTACAGTTGGAGTCGGGGATGAAGTCCGGCTCCCGTAGGAGTCCGGATGAAGTCTGCCTGCATTCAGAGTCGGGGACGAAGTCCGGCTCCCGTAGGAGTCCGGATGAAGTCTTCCTGCAGTTGGAGTCGGGGATGAAGTCCGACTCCCGTAGGAGTCCGGACGAAGTCTACCTGCAGTTGGAGTCGGGGATGAAGTCCGGCTCCCGTATGAGTCCGGATGAAGTCTTCCTGCAGCCAGAGTCGGGGATGAAGTCCGGCTCCCGTAGGAGTCCGGATGAAGTCTGCCTGCATTCAGTGTCGGGGACGAAGTCTGACTCCCGTAGGAGTCCGGATGAAATCTACCCGCAGTTGGAGTCGGGGACGGAGTCCGGCTCCCGTAAGAGTCCGGATGAAGTCTTCCTACAGTTGGAGTTAGGGACGAAGTCCGGCTCCCGTAGGAGTCCGGATGAAGTCTTCCTGCAGCCGGAGTCGTGGATGAAGTCCGGATGTAGTCTTCTAGGTAGAAACTTGGGTGGGGTCCGTCCGTCGTGTAGAACCCGGTCGACGCTGGTAGGGGTTTATCCGTCGGCAGAACTTGGGAATGTTGCGGAGGCTCGACCGCCAGAGAGGTTCGAAAAGATGTCGCCAAAGGTCGGACGTCGGTAGAACCCCTGGAGGGTCACTCCTGACACGAACTTCGACTGGGGTGGGATTTTATACCCAACACCATCTATAACATGTTATAAGATTGTACTAAAAATATAGTGCAATCTATCATGCAATCGCGAAGTAAACAATGGAACGATTATATGTTATCAGATTAGTGAACGTACTCTATTTACTTTTCAGCTTTTATTTATTTTTTTACTTTATATTAAGCAATTTTATTTTATTTCAGCTTTATTCTATCTGTTCTTGTATCTACTTGAGTTCTATTCCACTCCTATCCATTTCGTTTTGTTCCTATTTTATTTATTGTACTTACCTTTATTTATCCTTAGTTAAGTTTTATTTTTTTCTTTTACATTTTGGTTTGCTCTACTCTTATTTATTTTAGTTTTATTTACTATAGTAGTTAGTTTGTTCTTTCTGTTAACCTTATTTATTGCAGTTAGTTTACATTTTTAAGTTTTGTTTATTAATCGGCCATAGTTATAACTCAGTAGTATAGTTTGCAGCTTATCAGTAGCTTAGTAGTGTTTGCAGCTTATCAATAGCTTAGTAGTTTATTTTGTAGTTTATTTATTGTATTTATGTTCTTTGCTCTTATATTAGCTTGTTTACTTATACTCTAGATAGTTTTAGTCATTAGAAGTTTAGTTTGTCTTAATCAGTTAAAGTTTATAGTTTATTAATTTATGTTCTCCAGTTTACATTTAGTTACTAGCTTATATCTTAGCTTGTATTCACTTATTAGTTTCCCATTAGTTCTCCTTAGTTTATGTTTTAGCTTACATATTAGCTTAGCATGCGCTTTAGTATGCTTTGGTTTGTGTTTTAGTCTTCCATTAGCCTATGCTTTTGTTTAAATTTATATCTTGTTAGCCTATTTGTTTCATGTCTGAGTCTGTCCTTCATCTCCATTCCATATGCCAGAGTCCTGTTAGTTCTTTATCTTATTTTCTGTATCTATCTAGGTATTATCTGTTAGCTTGATCTCTTTTACTCCTCAATCATAAATCATTTTACTTTTGTACTCTTGGATTCTGTACTGTTAGTTATACGGTGCATGCGAATAGTATCATATACCTTATAGTTCGTCTATCCATTTACTACTTCTACGTATACGCACATAGCCTACTCATTTGCTGCTTCTATGTGTACATACGTAGCCTACCCATTTGCTGCTTCTATGTGTACATACGTAGCTTTTACTGCTAGGTCACACTGCTGTGACAATTTACTACTGGGCACTGTGATATATCCGTCTCATGATTATCAGAATTCCTAATCTACATCAGGAGAGACCGTTAGGACTTGCGAAATATCATACATCTATGACTATGGCTCCAACCCACTCATACACACACAATACTACTGCTTCTATGCGTACGCACATTGATCCAGGTCAATCTGGTATCAGAGCCAAGTCATGCCAGGAAGGAGATCTATCAATTTTTAGTTGTATAGCATGAACCAAACAAAGAGCATGATAATTTTCGTGTTAGCCATGAGAAAAGATGTTTAGGATAGTAAGTCACAAATTGACTGTTGGTGTCATCTTTATAACTGGTATCCTTAGATCTCTTGTCGAACTTCTGAAATCTAAAATGGATGAAAAATCTAACTAATTCTGATCTGATGGTTATCCACGTTGAAAATATCTCTATTTTAAAAATATCTTGAAAAAATAAAATGAATAAAAAAATTATAACCATTAAGGAGTTAGAAGATAGTTTAGATGATTATAGTATAGAACTTAAAATAAAAACTTCAATCGATTATCTAGGTAATATAAAAATAGATGTAAAACGAATAGCTAGAATGATAGTTAAAGATATATTTGATATATATTAGATGATAAATACTTAAAAATAGCTGATTTTCAGATAGATAGAGAATTACTTAGTGTAGATTTTAATTCTATTAAAAATTAAAAAAAATAATTTTACAGAATCCATAATAAAAAATAACAAAGTTTTATAAGAGAAGTATAGTCTATCCAAATGAGGACTGGAGAGAGAAATATTTTTTTTTGATTGGTTTATAAAATATTATCCTAAAGGTCTTAAAAATATAAATCTTAATTATTAAGAGTTTGGAATTAAAGTTTTTTCTCAAAACTGGGTGATATCTCTATCTAGCAAAGATAAAGATAAGGTATATATTCAGTCAATGAGATGTCAAAAGCTTACTAAAACCTTTACTGAAGATTTAAACATTATCACAAAACCTAGTAAGTCAGTGACTGATCCAAAGAAAATAAGAACTAGCTTGCAGAAGGTTATAACTAAGGATGATAAAAAAAAATCCTAAAGTAAAACATCTAGATCAGGTTGAGAAACAACAAAACCGTATGATTATTTTTTTAACTTTAAAAATGTTGGGTTCTAGCCACACAGTGAAAAGTAATTTTTTAAAATTTTAAAATCAAATAACTTAATAGCTTTATCAAATAAAACTATCGAGCCAGAATCCAAACCATAGAATCACCTTGCCGATATCGATAAAACAAAGACAAGCATACAAAAGAGATAGAATTTTATACTTTCACCAAAATAAAAAAGTGGCATATTGGTGTTCTCCACAAGACCCCAAGATAGAAGTCCTCCAATGATGATCCACATGAAAGTTGGCCAAGGTCCTTCCCAACCGGTGTGCTGCTGCAGCCTTGTCTTCTCAAAAACACTATCGGCTTCGAACTTACATTACGATCACGCCAAAATCCAGTTATTTTTTATCTTACCACCAAAATGACACCAAAAAGATACTCTTCAGTTGTCACACAACCTAATAGGATTTGATTTTTTTCTCTAACATATGGAAAAACCAAATCTTAGGGCACACTAGCAACACTTGCTAAAAATCTCACCACCCTTCTTGCAACTTTTGCCACTAAAATTTCTCTTGTCTTTTTCTCAATTTTTTTTCAAATTTTTTTCTATGATTACCACATCCCTCCTATCTATTTTCAACCTAAAATTATGGCAAGAAACTAAGTGAAATATTCCATATAAATAGGAGACCAAGGGACATTACATGGGATGAAGGGGCGCCAACCTTTGGCGCTCCATCTTCTCATGCAGTGAATAAATTCACCATGTAAAGTTTTGGCATATTAGATACTTACAGTAGAAGGACTCTCCCACTTATGCATGCCATAAAAAACTCAATCAATTTTAGCATTAAATCATAGGATATCTAGTTTATCTTTTAAGGCAACGCATATAATTAAGAGCCTTCTTTAAGAAGGACTCTCCATTTCACATGCTAATTTGAGATGGGGCAGCATTTATTTTTTGTGTGACTTTTAGTGGGCATAAAGGAGTCCTTCTCTACTTGAAACTAGTTCAAGTTGGATAATATTCCAATTTAAAGTGATCCAATCCCATTGGATCAAAGGCAACTGGTCTAGGTTAGCTCAAACACTTTAAACCAAACCAACTTAGGAACTTGGGTTAATACAATGTGCTAGCATATCAAATTAACCCATAAAATTTATATTAAACTCTAATTAAATTAGATCAAGGTTAAATCTCAAAGTGTGTGATCCATTGGATTCCAAATTTAGCCAGTAATGGATCAAGACTTTCAACGTAACCCTAATCTCATGAGATTAGATCACCCGAAGAGTCCCAATCAATTTGGACTCTTTCAAATTGATTTTAGAATTAAATTTTTTTAATTCTAATGAATTTATAAGTCAAGATTGATGTCAAGCAATGTATCATGACTACTCAAAAAATTTAAAATTTTGATAAAAAATTATCAAAATATCCTTCAGTGGTAAATTTCCGTGTAATTCAATCTTTCAGTCAAACAACATCCCAAATGAGCTATGAGCATAATAAAAATATATCAAATCCAATCATTTATCATTATGTATCTTGATCTAAAGGTGATGATTCAGTTGGTGATATATTAAAAATCTTTTTCTAATTATCATCCTGCTTTGGCCAAAGACTTTCGAATCATCGACCTATGAGATCACATAGGATGTTCGCTCCCCTTATTAGGAGTGACTGATCCCTTATTGATCACTTACAACCTTCATGCATACTTTACCATATTGAAAACACCCCATACAAGGATCAAAGAATCAAGTTAGGAAGTGGACCAAAATATAGATCCAAGTACACAAGGTACCATAGTGATCTTAGGTCTAAAGATCACTTACACAACTCCCACTAGAGAATCATCAGTTGACATATAAATAAGACTCCATCTGATATTCTCTCACAGATCAATTCAGTGAACTCATTCTCTAATGAGCACCCATATCTTTGTATTAGTGTCACCACACAAGTGGTTGTGAGATCAACCACCCTCATTTATAAGCATATATAGGACATGCCAGTCTTATCGATATCATTGATCTCCAACTCAATGTACCAATGACTAAGAATATTTTAGGTCAGGGCTATTAAAAATTTAGATCTCACTGATGTGATCTCATCACGGCCTTAAAACCATTATCTAGACCTATGGGGTTCATTATAATCTAAGAACAATAAGATGCAGCATATAATAAATCAAAAATACTTATTTTATTAATAATATAAATATCAATTACATGAGTTTGAAAGATAAATTATAATAAACACCCTATCGCATCCCATATGCAATTGGCTTGTAGGGTATTATTCTTTCAATCTCTCACTTACACTAAAACCAATCGCTCCTATACTTGATACCCATACTATCAAGGTGGCGATCAAACTGCTGCATTGACAAGGCCTTAGTGAATGGGTCTGCTATATTATTCGTAGTGTCAACTCATTCCACAATCATATTATATCTTTTGACTATCTCCTGAATGAGGTGGAACCATCTTAGGATGTGCTTGGATTTATGGTGGGACTTTGATTCTTTGGCTTGAGCAACTGCCCCAGTATTGTCACAATAAAGGGGTACTAGTTGTTCAATCTCTGAAACCACATCCAATTCTGTGATAAATATTTTCATCCAGATGGCCTCTTTAGCGACCTCACTTATAGCAATATACTCAGCCTCAGTGACCGAGTCAGCAATAGTTTGCTGTTTAAAATTTTTTCAACTTACTGCACTACCATACAAGGTGAATACATATCCAGATATAAATTTGCTATCACTCAGATCATATTAAAAATTAGAATCGGTATAACTTTCTAAATTTAAATCAAATCCACTATATATCAGAAAAATATCTCTAGTCCTTCTCAAGTACTTGAGTATATTTTTCACAGCTTTTCAATGATCTTTTTCGGGATCAGTCTGAAATCTACTTATAATGCTCAAGGCATAAGCTACATCAGACCTGATACATAACATAGCATACATAATTGATCCTACAGTCGAAGCATAAGTAATAAAACTCATTCTATTTCTCTCTTCAGGTGTCTTAGGAGTCTTCTTAGAGAGTTGTTTGCCATGACTTATGGGCAAGTAACCTTTTTTACTTTCCTCTATGTTGAACCTCTTCAATATAAGGTCAATATACCTAGACTGAGATAAGTCTAGCATTCTTTTTGATCTATCCTTATAGATCTTTATACCAAGTATATAGGATGCTTCACCCAAGTCTTTAATAAAAAATTTTTGTGATAGCCAAATCTTGATCGATTGCAACATCGGGATATTATTCTCAATGAGCAGTATGTCATCCACATATAAGATCAAGAAGATAATAGCACACCCACTAGTCTTCTTGTACACACAAAGTTCATCCACATTTTTGGTGAAGCCAAATGAATTGACTGTCTCATCAAAATGGATGTTCCAGCTCCTCGATGCTTGTTTTAATCTATAAATGGATCTATTCAGCTTGCATACCTGATTTGCTCTCCACTTGAGATAAATCCCTTTGACTGAGTCATATAGACTTCTTTCTCAAGGTTTTCATTGAGAAAGGTAGTCTTGACGTCCATCTGCCAGATCTCATAGTCATGGTATGCTATAATAGCAAGCATTATTCGAATAGACTTGAGCATGCCTACCGATGAAAAGGTTTCTTCATAATCAACACCTTATTTTTGTCTGAAATCTTTTGCCACCAACCTGACCTTATAGGTTTCTACCTGGCTATCTGCTCCAATCTTCTTTTTGAAGACCCATTTGCAGCCTATTGGGGTCACACCCTCAGGCGCATCAACCAAAGTCCATACTTGGTTAGCATACATGGAGTCCATTTCAGATTTTATGGCATTAAGCCACTTGTCAGAGTCACTACTCATAATAGCTTCCAAATAGGTCACGAGATCATTATTCTCAATGATGTGGGATGTATTGTCATTCTTAATGACAAATCCATACCTGAGTGGTACATTACGTACTCTACTAGACCTTTGGAGAGGAGGTGTGTGTAGTGGCTATGCCTCAACAATGGGCACATCTGGTTGAGAACTATTTGGTGAATCCTGGATAGGTTGTAGATTTTGAATTTTCTCAAATTCGACAGACCTCCCACTGCCTCCTTCTTGGATAAACTCTTTCTCTAAGAAAACAGTATGCCTACCAACAAACACCTTTTGTTAAGTAGGGTTATAGAAGTAGTATCCTATACTCTCCTTGGGATAACCTACAAACCTGTATTTTTCTGATCTAGCATCCAGCTTATGTCCATCAATATTTTTCACATAAGTCGGGCAACCCCAAATCTTAAGATGCTTAAGATTGGATCTTTTTTCTTTTCCTATTTTCTATGGAGTGCTAGAAACAGATTTTGTAGGTATTTTATTTAAGATATATGCTGCAGCCTCGAGGGTGTATCTTCAAAAAAATATCGAAAGATCCGTGAAACACATCATGGACCGTACCATATTTTATTTTATTTTATTTTAAATAATTGAGAAATTCACTAGACAAGTATTCTCCTCCTCGATCATATCAAAGAGCTTTAATACTTTAACCAGTTTATTTCTCGACCATTCATGATACTCTTTAAATTTGTCAAAGGCTTCGAATTCATATTTCATTAAATACACATATCCAAATTTAGACCTATCATCAGTAAATGTGATGAAGTATGAGTATCCATCTCTGGCTTGAGTCGACATTGGACCACATACATCAATATATACAATGTCCAAAATGTCACTTGTCCCTTCTCCATATCTAGTAAATGGAGTCTTGGTCATTTTTTTCATGAGGCAAGATTCACAAGTTCCATATGATTCGTAATCATAAGGATCAAAAAAATTATCTTTGTATAACCTGTTAATCCTTGACTCATTTATATAGCCAAGTCGGCAGTACCAGAGGTATGTGACATTCACATCCTCTCTTTTTTTTTTCTTCATATTTTTAATATAAAGTATATTATCATTAAGTGAAAGAAACATAAGATCATTATCAACAAAAGCACTTCCATAATATCCGTTAGAAAGTAAATAGAACAACCATTGTTCTTTGTAATTATTTCAAAACTTTGTTCCAATAATAATGGTATAGAAATAATATTTCTAACAATATCAAAAATATAATAACAGATCTTCAGTTCTAAAATTTTGCCCGAAGCCAACTTCAAAACCTAAGTTTCTATGGCTTCGATCTGAATAGACTCTCCACTAGCATCGAACAGCTCGAAGTCACCTTTATTCAGAATCCTTACTTTCTTTTGACCCTATAATGATTTACAATGGTGTGAACCACAGGTAGTATCCAATACTCAAGAATCTGACATTGAAGTACTTAATGATAAATTAGTTTGTATCATATACAAACCTTTAGCAACGTTTATCAGTTTCACGGTTGCAAGGTAATTCTTTCAATTTCTCTTCCAATGGCCCTCCTTGCCACAGTGATAACAAGTATCTTTGGTGGAGACCTTCTTCGCCTTCTTCTTGGAGATGCCAGCTTTAGGGTTCACCTTTTTCTTAGAACCCTTCTTTGCCTTCTCTTGCCGATCTTATCAACAAGAAGAATCGGAGCCTTTTCACCCTTGAAATGGCTCTCTACTATTTTCAGCATGTTCAGCAGTTCTGGCAGGCTAATGTTCAGTTTGTTCATATGATAATTTATGACAAACTGAGAAAAAAAATCAGGGAGAGACTGAAGGATCAAATTCTGGCTCAGTTCACTATCTATGGCAAAATTCAGCTGTCCCAGATGAGTGATCAAATCAATCATCTTTAGGATGTGTGTTTGTACAGAGGTGATTTCAGTCATACGGGTATAAAACAACTACTTTGATATCTCATATCGAGCAATTCGATTTTATTCTTCATATAACTTTTTAAGATTAAGGAATATAGAAGGAACATCCATGTCCTCATGCTGCCTCTGAAGCTCGTTGCTCATGAAGGCAAGCATGATGCATTTGATAGTCACACTGTTATCTTTTCACATCTTATATGCAGTCCTATCTTCTTCAGAAGCATCTTTCCTAAGATAATTTGGAGAAGGTGTATCCAGAATGTAGGAGACTTTCTCCTGAATGAGAATAATTTTCAGATTTCTTAACCAGTGAACATAGCTAGGTTCGGTCAACTTTTTTGCATCTAGGATACCTCTAAGTGAAAGTGAGGATGCCATGTGTGTAGTTAATCTACAATAACAAGAACATAATATAAGCGGATAACTTATGATGACATTCACAACTAGACTAAGATTTTTATTTAATTTTGTCTCCTACTATTTTATCAAACTTCATACCCCTCAAATATGAAAATCGAGAAACATATTAATGTCTCTTAGTGGGGTAAAGATCCTTATTCCTCATAAACACTTGTGGATAGTGTAATAAGTATTCATGAGTTCAAGAGTAGGTAACTCTTTACCAATTGTACCTCTACAATTTTCAACATCTTTCTTTCTAGCCTCTAGATCATATATAGCCTTGTAGATAGCATAACAAACTATAGTGTTCTAGTTAAGTTGACCTTTCAATCCTATATGGTCATACCCAAACAATGCTGCCCTTGTGGATAGCACAACAAAGCAACACTATTCAAATATGCCATAAGCATCAACATGCACTTAATTAACATCATGTCAATTTCTATAGTAAGCCTTGTGGGTAGCACAATAAGCTCATTAAGATTTTGACATATTCTATCGATCAAGTTTGAAGAAAGGCCTTTGTAGTGTCTACATCACTAATCAATCTAAGTCCAAAATTTAACAAAATCAAATTGATCAGCTAAGTAGGTGGGAGGCTCCCCATAGCTTTTCTTAGACACCAACAGAGTTGGCTAGGCCAGCATATGGACCTAATTATAAAACCACCATTCACACTTTTTTCGACACCAATTGATCTTAAAGAATTTGACTTTTGATTAAAAATAAATTCTGACATTACTACTTCATATAATTTTTATGAGAGCATAAAATGTACACTACAAATTATGCAATTAGATATGATTCTACTATTCATAATAGCAATTATATTATCATGCCAAAAATCAAACAAGGGTGCAATTGGAGTCATAACAAATGACAAGCATATCGAAGAAATATAGCAAACCCTAATCACATTAGGCATGCATAACATCCTTAACAATGCATCAATTTAAACATCATACTACCATGATAATATAAACTTCAAAATTGTCATAAATTTATAATTTAATAACTAAAATTTAATATCATGGTATATAAAGTCAAAAATAATTTTTGAGTTTAAAGGATTGATGCTAAAAAATCAATGTAAAATTTTGGCAGGTATGCACAAGAACGATTCTATGCTATAATTTTATACTTATTTGATCGAATTAGATAAGGGTGGCTCTGATATCAATGTTGGGTTCTATCTATGTAGTAGGAAGTAATTTTTAAAAAATTTAAAATCAAACAAGTTAATAGCTTTATCAAATAAAACTATCGAGCCAGAATCCAAATCCTAGAATCACCTTGCCAATATCGATAAAATAAAGACAAACATGCAAAAAAGATAAAATTTTATATTTTTATCAAAATAAAAAAGTGGCATGTTGGTGTTCCCCACAAGACTCCAAGGTAGAAGTCCTCCAATGGTGATCCACATGAAAGTTGGCCAAGGTCCTTCCCAACTGGTCACTGCTACAGTCTTGTCTTCTCAAGAACACTGTTGGCTTCGAACTTGTGCGTTATGATCGTGCCAAAGCCCAATTGCTTTCCATCTTGCTGCCAAAATGATACTAAAAAAATATTCTTCAATTGTCATACAACTTAGGATTTGATTTTTATCTCCAATATATGGAAAAACTAAACCCTAGGGCACATTAGCAACACTTGCTAAAATTCTCACCCCCCTTCTTGCAACTTTTGCCACTCAAATTTTTCTTGTCTTTTTCTCAAATTTTTTCTAGAATTTTTCTTATGATTACCACATCCCTCCTCTATAGTTTTAACCCAAAATCATAGTAAGAAACCAAGTGGGGCATCCCATATAAATAGAGGACCAAGGGATGTTACATGGGATGAAGGGGCACCAACCTTTGGCGCTCCATCTTCTCACATGGTGAATAAATTTATCATATGAATTTTTGGTATATTAGATACTTCCAACAAAAGGACTCTCCCTCTTCTACATGCCATAAAAAACTCAATCAATTTTGGTATTTAATCATAGGATATCTGGTTTATTTTTTAAGGTAACATGTATAATTACGAGCCTTCTTTAAGAAGGACTCTCCATTTCACATGCTAATTTGAGAGGGGTTAGCATTTATTTTTTGTATAACTTTTGGTAGGCATAGAGGAGTCCTTCTCCACTTGAAACTAGTTCAAGTTGGATAAGGTTCCAATTTAAATTGACCCAATCTCATTGGATCAAAAGCAACTGGTCTAGGTTAGCTCAAACACTTTGAACCAAACCAATTTAGGAACTTGGGTTAATACAATGTGCTACCATATCAAATTAACCTATAAAATTTATATTAAACTCTAATTAAATTAGATCAAGATTAAATCTCAAAGTGTGTGATCCATTGGGTTTCAAATCTAGCCAGCAGTGGACCAAGACTTTTGATGTAACCCTAATCCGATGAGATTAGATCACCCAAAGAGTCTCAATCAACTTGGACTCTTCCAAATTGATTTTAGAATTAAATTTTTTTAATTTTAATAAATTTATAAATCAAGATTGATGTCTAGCAACATATCATGACTACCCAAAAATTTAAAATTTTGATAAAAAATTATCAAAATATCCTTCAGTGGCAAGTTTTCATGTAATTCAATCCTTCAATCAAACAACATCCCAGATGAGCAGTGGGTATGAGAATATATCAAACTCAATCACTTATCATTATATATCTCGATCTGATGGTGATGATGTGGAAAAATTCAGTACAGGGGTAAAATGGTAATTTTAAATTTTTTTCAAAATTACTATTTTACAGTGAAAATTATTAATTAATCTAATTTAAAATATGATATATAGTATCTAAATATGATATATAGTATGTACTAGTATCTAAAATTATTAATTAATCTAATTTAAAATATTAATTAATCCTGTACTAGGATCTAAATATGATATATAGTATGTATGCATTTAAATTTAAAATTCAAATTTGAACAGTAAACACTTTACTGTAATGTGTTCAAAACACAATACCTTTGTGCGGGTACTAGATCGTCGTAATCTGATTACCGTCGGGAGAGTCTGATCATCGCAATATAGCCATATAGTGTATCTGGCCTCTGTGGATCATCCACATGAAGCTCTCAATCTGATCGACTCCTCATGAGTGCTAGCTCATTGTAGAGCCCTTTCGACGGTCGATGCTGATCAAACTCCTTTGATCGATGTCTATCGATTCTTTGGATGCACTGGATCATCAGCAGATGTGCTTGAGAGGATGATGAAGATCTTTCTAAAATTTGATGGGCTCACGATACTTGTAGCTCACCTTCTCACTTCCCGGACTCCAGGCTGAAATCCTGAAGAACTCACTGAAACCCTGTGCACACTTTTTCTTTTTCTTTTTTTCTTTTTCTCTCGGAAGGATATAGACCTTCACCTTGCACACAAGGATTTCTCATGTCCAGATTTTCTCTCCAAAATTTTTCTTGCACACGCCCCACTCTTCTCCTCCTTTGAAAACAATGTCAAACATCTTATCCACGTGAGAGGATAAAGATGAGTAATTGCACATTTGAATTCAAATCAAATTTTGAATTCAAATGGAAACCAATTTATTCCTATCCACTAAGGGCGTGAGAAGAGGAGGGCGTGGCTTAATTTGTGCGTGAGTGATTTCATTAGAAATATTTTCTCATGTAATAAATGGGGCATTAAAAGAGGATAAGGTCAAGGCGCTAAGATTGGTTGCTCATTCAAATTCAAAATTTATTTTGAATTTGAATGGCCAACCAATCATCCTTATCCACTCATATGGTGCATTAAAGTAGGACGTGAGGAGGGCTTTGCATGAGAAAAAATTTATGAGAACTTCCTTCTCGTGAATTCAAAAGGGCACAGTGGAAGTGAGGTGGCGCAGGGAGAATGGGTCAAGGTGGTTTCATTATTTAAACCAACCTAATTGAACCAAATAAGTTAGGCCCAATTAGACTAATTTAAACCCAACTAAATTAAGCTTAATTAGGCTCAATAAAATCCTAATCAAATCAAAAATTGATTAAGCCCAACCCCTGATCAAATCAGGGACCAAACCATCTCGACGATTAGGTCAACTCTTAACCTAATCGGGTCAAGCCCAACTGAATCCAATTCAATTGGACTTGATCCAAAAATAATTACTCAATCAAATTGAGTTAATTAATGATCAAATTACTAATTAAATTTCTCATAAATATTGAGTCCAAATACGATGGGTAATCGGACATCAGAATTCATCGATATGTAACCCTGATCGAAGAGTCCCAAACCAATGGGACTCTTGACCCCGGTACCCAAAATATGTGGGACTCGTGATAAGAGAATCCTGATTCTCGATCACAGAGTCCCAGACATATAGGACTCATAGTCTACGAGCATTAGGACTCTTCATCAGCCATCAGATCAGATAGAAACCTCTAATGTGTGTGACCCCGCAGGTTCGAACCTAAGCCGGTAGCACAGGAATCAATTCCTGTACTAATCGAAGTGACCATCTAACAATGGTACCTGATGATCGGATAGGTTGAATTGTCACAATTGCAACACTCAGAACCTACGTGAATATGGTTACTGTATAATTCATCCTTTTGACCTCTGTGTTTAGGATAACTCAGGGTTAAACTGTCAACCCTGATTAGATCATCCGAATCGTGCTCAACTCAAACAGTCTTGTGACTCCTCACAAAGACTACCCTGGCCAAGGTTTTGCTAAATTGAAACACGACTATACACACCTCCTAAACTGGAGTGGTCAATCCCATCTTGACACACGCACCAACAAGTCAAGTACTTGACTACACCAAGCAGCCTTCCATCACTGAATTAGAAATTCAGGTAGTCCAGTGCCTAAGTGCAGTGAGTTGCTTGCAAGTCACCGTGGCGGTCTCAGGTTGGAGGGATATTTATACCCATATTCCATCGGAGCAAATCTTGACAGCAGAAATAGCTCCAGAGTCAGTCACGTTCAGTGCAGATATACCCTTACATCTCACCTGTATGCCATACCAGTGTCTCCACACTCATTGGTTAAGAGGACAACCAACCTATATGGCACACAACGACCTATGCTTGATAAACATTATTGTCTTTGGTAACAACGTATCATTTGGTCGCGAACAGATTTAAGGACTAAACGACAAATCTTCCTTTGTCGAGTCTAAATAGTCCTAAGGACTTCACCACGACATAGGAGTTCATTAGAAGTTGAAATATTTTATGATGAAAAATGTCAAAATAATTTTTATTAATTCATAATTCATGTACATATATAAAAATAAGCACAACCATCAACAGGCTGACGATTGGCTTTGGGATACTATTCTCAATAATCTCCCACTTGGCCTAAAGCCAATCGGTGCAGTATCTAATATCAATCTTCGACTTGTAGTCGTCGAACTCCTTCACCGCAATGACTTTAGTGAATGGGTCGGCTAGGTTCTCCTTTCTGTTGATCTTCTGAAGGTCAACATCACCTCGATCTATAATTTCCCGGATGAGATGGTAGCGGCACAGAATATGCTTCGTCCATTGGTGTGCCTTGGGTTCCTTCGCTTGAGCAATGGCTCCAGAGCTGTCACAGTAGAGCAGAACTGGACCAACAAGGGAGGGTGCTACTCCGAGCTCGGTGATGAATTTTTTCAGCCACACCGCTTCTTTGGCAGCATCTGATGTAGTGACATACTCCACCTCGCAAACTGAATCAGCTACTGTATGTTGCTTGAAACTCTTCCAGCAGATAGCCCCACCATTAAGGATAAAAATAAATTCTGACACACTTTTGCTATCATCGTGATCAGACTGGAAACTAGAGTCTGTAAACCCTATAAGTCTCAAGTCCGATCACCATAAACAAGCCACTAGTCCTTAGTATTTCTTAAATACTTCAGGATGGTTTTAACAATCTTTCAGTGATTCTCCCTTAGATCAGATTGGTATCTACTCACTACCCCTAGTGAGTATGCCACATCTGGTCGTGTACATGTCATGGCGTACATGATAGATCCCACTACCGAAGCATATGGAATCCTACCCATACGCTCTTTCTCTTGAGGTGTTGTCGGACAATCCCTCTTCGAGAGAGAAATTTCATGGCCTATCGGTAGATAGCCTTTCTTGAAATTCTCTATGCTGAACCTCTTCAGCATAGTATCTATGTACGTAGACTGGGATAAACCAAGCAACCTTTTAGATCTATCCCTATAGATCTTCATCCCTAGGATGTAGGAAGCTTCTCCCAAATCTTTCATGGAGAACTGTGACGACAGCCAAATCTTTATTCCCTATAATGCAGGGACATCATTCCCGATTAAAAGAATATCATCCACATACAATAAAAGAAATACCACTACTGGACCATTAGCCCACTTATAAATGCAGGGCTCTTCTCCATTCTTAACGAAGCTATACGTCTTGATCGTCCTATCAAAATGTATGTTCCAATTTCGGGATGCCTGCTTAAGTCCATAAATGGACCTCTGTAGTCTGCACACCTTAGACTCATCAGTGGATGTAAATCCTTCAGGTTGTATCATATACACCTCTTTATCCAGCTCTCCATTTAGGAAAGCTGTCTTCACATCCATCTGCCAGATTTCATAGTCCAGATGGGCAGCTATCGTAAGCATAATCCGAATGGATTTGAGCATTGCCACAGGAGAAAATGTCTCGTCATAGTCTATACCATAACGTTGACGATATCCCTTGGCAACCAGACGGGCTTTATAGGTTTTCACCTTTTCAAGAAACTATAGTATTTATCTGATTGACATGGTACTCTATCAGATCGCCTTATGGGTGCTTAAACAATGGGCTCCATATCTGATCTGATCAAATCCGATTCAGGTTCAGCAACTTGTGTCGGTTTTTTCATCTGTCGAACTTCGTCAAGTTCGACCTTAGAGGCAACAGTCCCTTCACCAAGGAACTCTTTTTCCAAAAAGATTGCCTTAAGGCTGACAAACACCTTTTGCTCATCAGCCAGGTAGAAATAATACCCTTTGATCTCTTTTGGGTATCCTATAAAATTACACTTGTCAGACCTAGGTCCTAGCTTGTCCATAATTAAACATTTAACATAAGCCGGACACCCCCAAACCCTAAGGTGCGAGAGTACTGGCTTACGTCCTATCCATATCTCATTTGGCATTTTGGTTACAGACTTACTCGAAACTCTATTTAGAAGGTAACAAGCCGATTCGAGTGCATATCCCCAGAGGAAGATCGGCAGACCAGCAAATTCCATCATGGATCGAACCATGTCTAATAAGGTCCGATTCCTCCTTTCAGATACACCATTATGCTGTGGTGTTCCAGGAGGAGTCTATTGAGAGAGAATCCCATTCTCCCCAAGATATGTCAGAAACTCATTGGAAAGGTATTCACCTCCTCGATCAGATCGAAGAGTTTTAATACACTTCCCAGTTTATTTTTCTACCTCATTTCGGAATAGTTTGAACATTTCAAATGACTCCGACTTATGCTTCATTAAATAGACATACCCATACCTCGATAGGTTGTCTGTGAAGGTTATAAAGTAGAAATATCTACCTTTTGCACTTGAGCTCATGGGTCCACATACATCAGAATGTACCAGACCCAAGAGTTCACTGGCTCGCTCACCTTTTTCAGTAAAAGGTGACTTGATCATTTTACCAAGAAGACATGACTCAGGTTGGAAGTGATTCACAATCACCTACTTCAAGAATTCCTTCTTGAGCCAACCTGTTTATCCTGTTCTTATTGATATGACCTAGCCTACAGTGCCAAAGGTAGACTTCTGACATATTATCTATTCTAGAATGTTTACCGAAGGTTTGAACCACATTAACAGGTTGTGATAGAAAATAAATTCCATTATTAAGTTGTCCAACAAACATTGTAATACCATTCAAAATGATATTGCAAATATTTTCTTTTATTAAAAATTGATAACCATACATGGCCAAAAGGTCTACAAAAATAATATTTAATAAAAAGCTTGGACAATAGTGACATTCACTCAGAATTACATTTCGAGAATTGATTACAAGGTTCATGATTCCTAATGCTAGAACTGGAACTTTGCTTCCATCTCCAACGTTCAGGAACCTCTCGCCTTCATTAAATCTCCTACTGACCTACAGACCCTGCATCGAATTGCAAATATGATAAGAGCTTTCGATATCCAATACCCAAGCAGTAGTATCACAAATGAAAAAGTTGCAAGATGTTATCATATAAGTACCTTGCTTCTTCTTTGGCCTGTTCGGGTCCAGTGAGGCAATGTATAGAGGACAGTTCCTCTTCCAGTGCCCCTGCTTCTTGCAAAAGAAGCACTCCACCTGGCTCTGGTCGGGCTTGCACTTCTTGGTCTGACCCTGTGCAGACGTCCCAGCATGCGCTGCACCTTCTTATTCTTCTTTTTCTTGTTCTTCTTCCCTTTCTTAAAGGGTTGACGATCAGAAGAAGACCCTCCCACAACATTCACCGACTCCTTATGGAGCTGGTGGTCCTTCTCAAAGTTCTGCAGCAACCCCAACAAGCCGTGGTAGTTCACTGCAGGCTTTGTCATTCGAAAATGAGTAAGGAAGGGAAGGAAGGACTTAGGCAGAGAATTAAGGATCGCATCCTTACCGAGCTTCTCGTGCAGGGGAAAACCCAGTTTACTTAGGTGCTCAATCATTTCAATCATGTACAGTACATGATCAGTGACTGAGGCTCCATCCCTCATCCGAGCATTGAAAATGGTACAACTAGTTTTGTGCCTTTCAACATCGTCAGGCATGCCAAAAGAGTCGTTCAACATTTGAAGCATCTCCTGTGGTTGGGCGTTCTCGAACCTGCGGCTGAACTCATCATTCATTGCCGCCAGCATTATGCACCGGACGGTGGTGCGATCGTTGACCCACTTCTGGTAAGTATCTCGGACCGTCCCTCTAGCATTCAGGGCTGGCTCCTCAGGTGCCGGATCCGTTGCTATATAAAGGATCCGCTCATGCTCAAGGATGATTTTTAATTTTCGATACCAACTATCAATATTAGGTCCCACGAGCTTGTCATTATCTAATAATGACCGGAGCGACAGGGTAGTGGCCATAGCTGCATAAAGAAAAATCAGACCTTAATTAGTACACAAATTATTAATACTAAAGACTTGGACTTTAGTCTAAAGTTTCTTCCAGTATTTTTACAAACTGGTAGCCTCAACCTCCAATTCGAGGAATTACTTTAATTCCTTAATGGGTACTAGAATCCACACAGACTACACACGATCCCAACTTTGGTTGGTCAACCCATGTGCATCTATGGGTAGGTTCATAACCAGTTGTTTCTCTAAACAACTTCTAGTAATTGATTTTGCCCCAGAACCTAATCAGTAGGCTTTGGCCTCCACTGAAAAGATCTGGTTAGGTCCAACCATTAACATGACTTGATTTGGTGAATCGGACCAATAAATGATCAGGCCCGACTTTGGCCGACCAACCTGACCACCATCACAAAGACTCAAACCAAATTATTATATTATGAATGATAATTCTATTAGTCAATAAGCACCAGGCCTTTGGGCCTCCAATGATTATTAGACTAATGGACTCATTATCACTCACTTAATGGGAGGCTATGACTTAGTTATCACTATAACTTAATCATTTTTAGGACCTATAATTTTTGAGAATTTTATTAAAGGATAGATGAGAAGAAAATATCCAGCCAATTTCAATCCTCCCACTGACTTCACTAAGTCAGATTAAAAAAGATTTAATTAAAGCTGGCATTAGGAGCACCTAAATCAGTCAAACTGATTTACCTAATGACATGGGTGAGACCTAATCACCAAGTGATCTAATCAAAATCTAACTCACCAGGTTGGCCAGATAAGTGAGATCAGTGGTGGGGATAAGTCATTAACTCGTCAGAGATCGAATCAATGCGAGTAGCTCCCACTTAAGACCACTGGTCAAACTGCCGAACTTACCTTAGACACCAACCGATTCATTAGTTTTAATTTGATCAACTTAGTAAATATGGTTCCACCGCATAGCCATGAATTAAATCCATCTTGGTCTAGTTAAAGATATGGACCCATTCAACTACAACTATTGGAGTTGAGTCTAGAGTGTCCTTGACCTAATCTAATTCAACTTTTGATTAGATTTGACCAATTACTCTAATTTAGTCCATTTCTTTAAGCTAACCTTAGGTCTAACCCAATTATGGACTTAATCCATCTATCCCATTGACCCACAAGTTTATGCAATTGTCTTAGGTCTTAATTCACAATTCTAGACCAACTTGACAACACTTAATTCTTTAAATTAAGTATTTGGGCTGATGGGTCAGGGTTTGGCTTTCGAAAATAATTTTCAAATTTGAAAGGTTTTATTTTCTGTTCACCAAATATGTTGACTCATTACATAAATAGATCAGCATATTTCATAAATAGCAATCCTATTGCTAATTACATAACAGAAAATAACTCAATCAAAATAAATCATGAATATTCTTTTAGATCTAATCTAACACATTCATGATAAATTTTATAATTGAACCTTTATAATTAAGTCCTTTCGCTGCTTCATCTATATGGGATATAATTACAGCGGCATCCCTACCGTCATAGGAGATCCCATCGAATGGAAGGAGAAGACCTTTAAACCCTACTTTTCTCCTATGACCGGACGGCCATGGCAACCAACCCAATTAGATTACTTGCTACTTGGATCAAGTATATCTAAATATACCAATTTTAAAATTTAAATTTCAAATTTTAAATTTTGAATTTCAAATTTCAAACAAAATTCAAATTTCAAATTTCAAATTTTTGAATTTCAAATTTTGAATTTTAAATTTTGAATTTCAAATTTGAAATTTCAATCAAATTTCAAATTTCAAATTTTGAATTTTGAATTTCAAATTTTTGAATTTTGAATTTCGAACAACTTTCAAATTTCAAAATTCAAATTTCAAATTTTGAATTTCAAATTTTTGAATTTTGAATTTCGAACAACTTTCAAAATTCTAATTTAAAATTTTAAATTTTAAATTTTAAATTTAAACTTTTAGATTACAACTTAATATATGCATGCAAATTCATATATCATATCTTAGAACCTTCTCTGATACCATTTGTGGAAAAATTCAGTGCAGGGGTAAAATGATAATTTTAAAATTTTTTTAAAATCACTATTTTATAGTAAAAATTATTAATTAATTTAATTAATTAATAAAATTTATCTTACACTAGAATCTAAATATGATATATAGCATGCATGCATTTAAATTTGAAATTCGAATTTGAACAGTAAACACTTACTGTAATGTGTTCAAAACATAATACCTTTGTGCGGGTAGTAGATCGTCATAATCTGATCACCATCGGAAGAGTCTGATCATTGCAACGTAGCCACACAGTATGTCTGGCCTCTGTGGATCGTCCACATGAAGCTTTCGATCTGATCGACTCCTCATGAGTGCTAGCTCGTTGTAGAGCCCTTTCGACGGTCGATGCTGATCGAACTCTTTCGATCGATGTCTGTCGATTCTTTAGATATTCTGGATCATCAGCAGACATGCTTGAGAGAATGATGAAGATCTCCCTAAAATTTGGTGGGCTCACAACACTCGTAGCTCACCTTCTCACTTCCCAAACTCCAGGCTGAAACCCTGAAGAACTCACTGAAACCCTGCGCACACTTTTTCTTTTTTTTTTTTCTCTCGGAAGGATATAGACCTTCACCTTGCACACAAAGATTCCTCATGCCTAGATTTTCTCTCCAAAATTTTTCTTGCACACGCCCCACTCTTCTCCTCCTTTTAAAACAATGTCAAACATCTTATCCATGTGAGAGGATAAAGATAAGTAATTGCACATTTAAATTCAAATCAAATTTTGAATTCAAATGGAAACTAATTTATTCCTATCCACTAAGGGCATGAGAAGAGGAGGGCGTGGCTTAATTTATGCATGAGTGATTTCATGAGAAATATTTTTTCATGTAATAAATAGGGCATTAAAAGAGGATAAGGTCAAGGCGCTAAGATTGGTTGCTCATTCAAATTCAAACTTTATTTTGAATTTGAATGGCCAACCAATCATCCTTATCCACTCATATGGCACATTAAAGTAGGGCATGAGGAGGGCTTTGCATGAGGAAAAATTCATGAGAACTTCCTTCTCGTGAATTCAAAAGGGCACAGTGGAAGTGAGGTGGCGCAGGGAGAATGGGTCAAGGTGGTTTCATTATTTAAACCAACCTAATTGAACCAAATAAGTTAGACCCAATTAGACTAATTTAAATTTAACTAAATTAGATTTAATTAGGCTCAATAAAATCCTAATCAAATCAGGAATTGATTAAGCCCAACCCCTGATCAAATCAGGGACCAAACCATCTCGATGATTAGGTCAACTCTTAACCTAATCGGGTCAAGCCCAACTGAATCAATTCAATTAGACTTGATCCAAAAATAATTACTCAATCAAATTAAGTTAATTAGCAATCAAATCACTAATTAAATCTCTCATAAATATTGAGTCCATATTCGATGGATAATCAGGCATCAGAATTCATCGATATGTAACCCTGATCGAAGAGTCCCAAACCAGTGGGACTCTTGACCCTGGTACCCAAAATGTGTGGGACTCGTGATCAGAGAATCTTAATTCTTGATCACAGAGTCTCAGAAATGTAGGACTCATAATCCACGAGCATTAGGACTCTTCATCAGCCATCAGATCAGATAGGAATCTCTAATGTGTGTGACCTCACAGGTTCGAACCTAGCCGGTAGCACAGGAACCAATTCTTGTACTAATCGAAGTGACCATCTAGCAATGGTACCCGATGAATGGATAGGTTGAATGATCACAATCGGAACACTCAGAACCTACGTGAATATGGTTACTATATAATTCATCCTTTTGACATCTGTGTTTAGGATGACTCAGGGTTAAACTGTCAACCCTGATTAGATCATCCGAATCATGCTAAACTCAAACAGTCTTATGACTCTTCACAAAGACTACCATGGTTAAGGTTTTGCTAAATTGAAACATGACTATACACAGCTCCTAAACTGGAGTGGTCAATCCTATCTTGATACACGCACCAACAAGTCAAGTACTTGACTACACCTAGCAGCCTTCCGTCACTGAATTAAAAATTCAGATAGTCCAGTGCCTAAGTGCAGTGAGTTGCTTGCAAGTCACCATGGCGGTCTCAGGTCGGAGGGATATTTATACCCATATTCCATCGGAGTAAATCTTGACAACAGAAATAGCTCCAGAGTCGGTCACGTTCAGTGCAGATGTACCCTTATATCTCACCTATATGCCATACCAGTGTCTCTACACTCATTGGTTAAGAGGACGATCAACCTATATGGCACACAATGACCTATGCTTGATAAACGTTGTCGTTCTTGGTAACAACGTATCATTTGGTTACGAACAGATTTAAGGACTAAATGACAAATCCTCCTTTGTCGAGTCTAAATAGTCCTAAGGACTTTACCACAACATAGGAGTTCATTAGAAGATGAAATATTTTGTGATAAAAAATATCAAAATAATTTTTATTAATTCATAATTCATGTACATATACAAAAATGAGCACAACCGTCAACAGGCTGACGATTGGCTTTGGGATACTATTCCCAACAGATGATTCAATTGATGATACATTAGAAATCTTTTTCTAATTATCATCCTGCTTTGATCAAAGACTTCCGAATCATCGACTTATGAGATCACATAGAATGTTCACTCTCCTTATTAGGAGTGACTAATCTCTTATTGATCACTCATAACCTCCATGCATACTTCAACATATTGAGAACACCCCATACAAGGATCAAAGAACCAAGTTAGGAAGTGGACCAAAATATGGATCCAAGTACACAAGGTATCATGGTGACTCAGGTTTAAGGATCACTTATACAACTCCTACTAGAGAATCATCAGTTGACATGTAAATAAGACTCCATCTGATATTCTCTCATAGGTCAATTTAGTGAACTCATTCTCTAATGAGCACCCATATCCTTGTATTAGTGTCACCACACAAGTGGTTATGAGATCAACCACCCTCATTTCTGAGTATACATAGGACATGCCAGTCTTACCGGTATCATTGATCCTTGACTCAATATACCAACAACTAGGAATATTTTAGGTCAGGGCTATCAAGGATTTAGGTCTCACTGGCATGATCTCATCACGACCCTAAAATCATTGTCCAGACCTATGGGGTTCATTATAATCTAAGAACAGTAAGATGCAGCATATATTGAATCAAAAATATCTATTTTATTAATAATATAAATATCAATTATGTGAGTTTGAAAGATAAATTATAATAAACACCCTATCACATCCCATATGCGATTGGCTTGTAGGGTATTATTCTTTTAAAAAGAATACAGACTGATAGCCTTCTAGAAGAAAAAAGAGAATCTAAACTTGATCGAGATTATTCTGATAATTCATTAGTAAAAATTTATAACTTTTCTATAAAGATCGATACTATACCCAATTTGATTGGTGACTCTTTCATAAAGATAGATACTATACCCAATCATCTAGAAATAGAAACTAAAAATGATTTATCTGAGAAAGCTGATAAAAACTTGATTAAAGAGAACCCTTCTAATAAGATCATTGAGATTGCTTATGATCTTGATACTAAAGCTAATCTAAACCCTATATATTTATCTGATGAGTCAAGTCTAGGCATCAGTCAATTAAAGGTACTGATTGAAAATAAAATCATTGAGAAGATCACTGAGGAAGAACATTTAGATCTGACTAAAGAACCTCCAACACTTGACCTTTCAGAAGCACAACTAAAAAAGGAGTTTTTGGAAGAATTAAATGAAATCATATTGAACCCAACTGATAAAACTCCTCCTGATGAAACACTTAAATAAAATACTTTTATATTTGATTTGTATGCTTCTATATGTAATCTGTTTGATTTAAAGATCAAGCCAAACTCTTTACCTAATTTAAAATCTTTAAATCAGTCTACCTTCTATCAGTCACTCTCATTCAGTAGATCTATCCCTATATCTAAAGAAATTCATAAAACTTCATATTTCTCTAAGGATATAGGAACTGGTAGTTCTTTAGGAATTAGTACTTATGTAGGATTTAATAATCTCTTAGTCTTAGAAAACTCTGAGGACAAGAGAATAGTTAATAGAGAAAATATAGTTAGAGAATTTTTTATCTCGAAAAGTAGCAAAGATAAACCAATTTCTAACTATAAACTAGTAGTTCTGATCCCTAAAATAATAAATCATTATCCTAGACTGACCTTAGTGGATTCACAGTTGACAGAGACTCTTGATTGGAACTCTGATGGACTTACAGATTACCATATCATTAATAATTATCAATTGATAATGATACACTTGAAAGCCTGTAAGATCCATATTTATTCACAAATTTTAGTTGCCAAGACAATGATAAATTACTTATTAAAGTAATTAAAAAATTGATAAAAAACCTTTTCCACTAACTTAGATATTGTTCAGAAGAAATCTAAAGGCAACAATCCTTTAGATTATCCTTTGAACATTATAGATAATCTACATGTAGGTATTAATAGTAAATTAAGTAGTCTTAGGAGTAACGATTTAATTGAGTTTAGATGGTATAGAGATATTTACTTCGCTATATTAGGTTTGAAAAACTTTTCTTTAGAACTATCTCCTTTAGGTTTAAAAGTTAATTTAAGAGATATAGGTACTATCAGAGTAATTCTTTTTAGTAGACTCAAATTGACTAAAGATCAATTTATAAAGTCACACAAAAGAAAAGGGATAAACGATCTTTATAACTTAAAAATTTTTTGCTATGAATTTGGATCTCGAACAGATTGATTATATGACAAGAAATATAAAAGGTCCAAAAGAAAGTTTTGAAAGACTCCTAAGAAGCTGAGAACTCAAAAGAAACTGAATAAAAAATAGATCTGTGATATTTTATTTAAACTAAAAGATGGATACCACTTTAGACATGAAGCTTTGATAGATTTTGGAGCTAATGTAAATTGTATTAGACAAGACTTAATTCCTTCAAGATACTTTGAAAGATTTAATCAAAACCTCCAAACTATTGAAGGAAGAAATCTGAAGGTAAACCATAAGATCTCTGAACTTCATGTATGCATGGGAAAACTCTGTATTAAAATATTATTCTTATTAGTCAAAACTCTAAAACAAGGAGTCATATTAGAAAATCCTTTCTTAGCCTATCTCAAACCTTTTACTGTTACAAAGAAAGAAATAATTACACAAGACAACCAGAGAATATTATTTAAGCCTTGCTATAATTCTAAAGAGTTTCCAAAATACATACAAGAGTTATCCTACAAAAACAATATAAAACCCAAATATCAAAAAAGGATAAGAAAAAGATTAAAATTAGTAAATGATCATAACTCTTTATATAAAATACTACAATGGGTAAAATATAGCATTCCAATCCCAAAAAATATATTGAAAAGAATTCATGAAGCCAAGAGTTACTTTAAATTTGATATAATATTATTAATCGATTAGATACAAATTCTTCTTCATTTTTCTCATTTTATAATTATATATATCCATGATAAGCAACAATGGAAGCACTTGCAAATACTTTTTAGGACTATAATGAGAAATAGACTAGTGCTACCAAAAAAGAAAATAGAACCTTTCCAAATTAAAATCCAACTAGATCATAACATCTTACTCCCATTAGATCAAGTCCTAGAGCTAGTTGATAAACTTCTAAACAAGAAACAATTAAAACTTTTCTGGGAATGCTTTAATGTTGCTGCTAATTTCTATATGGCACTTACCAAAACTCATCATCCTTACTTAACTATTATGTTTAAAAATGAAAAGTCTTTTCTGAATGATGATATAATCTTAACAACAAAGCACTTAAATAGATTAAC
The DNA here is from genome assembly GCF_000442705.2 of Elaeis guineensis. Taxonomy (NCBI): domain Eukaryota; kingdom Viridiplantae; phylum Streptophyta; class Magnoliopsida; order Arecales; family Arecaceae; genus Elaeis; species Elaeis guineensis. The sequence goes on along the minus strand of NC_026005.2, from coordinate 36,121,595 downwards.
AAAAAGAGACTGGAATCAAAAAAGACTAGTATATGAATTTTTAATTCAACTAAAAAATTTGTATCCATATTTTTTTGACAAAAATATAAAATGTAATAAGAACTGAGGCAAAGAATAAAAATATCATTCCTGTCTTATTCCATAACTCTCTTTGGAAAACTATTTATTATTTAGTGAAATATGGCAAACTCATATATTTAATCAAAAGAAAGACTTTGAAAAGGCTATGAAATCTCTAATTAATCATCTATATCTATAAGAGAATACTCTCCTAGTTGCAACTAAATATTATGAATTGATTCTGACATATTTTTATAGAGAAACTTATTTTGGCATCCAATCTCCAAAAGATCAATTCTCTAAAGAGAAAGATCAGGTAAATCAATCTTGGAACTATAGACCATCCAATACTCCTACTATCTCTACCAGAGAGCCATACTGTCCTAATCCCTATATATTCAAATTAGAAGAAAATTTTTTTCCTTTGGAAGCATATGATTTAAACTCTAATATCATTAACCTGATAAAATCCCTTTCAAAACAAAATTTTCATATTCCCAAAATAGGAGAAAAAGATAGGGTTTATCATGAAGAAATTCTGACTCAAACCAAGAGCATACATATTCATCACAACTATCAGCAGAATGGTGAGATTGCTTTCTCTAAACTTCTCCTACTAAAAGTTTTTTCTCTGAAAGATTAGGATCCAGAGCAAAATCTTAATTCTAAAAATTATGGAGATAAAGAATCCAGTTATTGGGACTATCAGAAAGCTTGGATTAATCTTCTTTATATTCGAAACCCAGAATATAAGCATTCATGGTTCATAAAATCTAAATATTGAGAAATTTTGTCTATCTGGTTCTACTATCATTGGTAGCTCAAATTTGAAATCATCCCAGATATACTCTTTGAAGATATAAAATCTTAAGTCCTCAAAAGATATCACAGTATTGATGACATCAATCTGATGAGATTCTGTACTGAGACAGATCACCCTTGGATATTAAAGTGAGAATTCAACATAAAAGCTGATTAGTTCCTATTATTTTTAAGCAAAAAGATATATATTAAAAGATGGATTCTATTTGATGAAGACCCAATAATCCAGGGATTTACACTAGTCTCAGAAAATTTTAAGAATAAGAGAATAATTGATAGGAGGAAAATAGTTGGTAAATTATTTATTTCGAAAAGTATTGAAGATAAATCAATTTCTAACTATGATTGAGCAATTCAGGTCCGTAGGATAATAAATCTTTATCTTAGATCGATCTTAGTGGATTTACAGTTGACAGAAATCTCTGACAACTTATCCACTATCCATTCCAAGAGGAGACCTCTTGACTAAAATCTTGATGGACTTACTAAATTTCAAATAGCTAACAATTATCATCAACTGACAATGATATATTTGAAAGCCTGTAAGATCCATGTCTATTCACAAATTTCAATTATCAAGATAACGACAAATTACTTGTTGAGACAATTGAAAGATTGATGAAAAAATCCCTTCCACTAACATAAAAATTGTGAATATTGCTTAGAAGAACTCTAAAGACAACAATCTTTTAGATTATCCTCTGAACACCATAGATAAATTTTATGTAGACGTTAATGATAAGTTAAGTAACCTTAGGAGTAGTAGTTTAGTTGAGTTTAGATGGTACAAAGATACTTATTCTGTTATATTAAGTCTTAAAAGATATTTTTTAAGATTAAAATATTAGTCTACTATATTAGTATTTACTTTAAAAATATTATATCTAGGTTTAAAAATTAATTTAGAAATGACTTCCTTACTTTTAGAAAAGGATAAAATTAGATTAGAATATATAGGTAACATTAGTAAGTTAAGTAAAATATTTTTTCCTGATAAATCTGAAGTGAATAACAACTTAAAGATAGAAGATCAAACTAGAAATATACCTAGTAAAAAAAAGATAAATGATCTCTATAATTTAGAAGACTTCTATTATCAATTTGGATTTCAACTAGATAAATCATATAAAAGATCAAAAAGAAAGAAGAAAAATGTGTTTACAAATTTATAAAGACTCTTCGACTATGGAAGATTCCATTACAATGATATCTTAGACAACATATAAGCTTTTCCTCTCATATACTAATATAGTGTTCATCTCAGGAGATATACTTCATCAAGACAACATCAAAATGAGAGAAAACCAGACATCTGATGCAAGCAGTCTAGATCAACATATAAAGAGAAAAGGTAAATTAATGAGAGTTGTTCCAGGTACGTATCTTGCTATAAAAAAAGAAATTCTTATAAATCATAAAGCCATTTCAAATATTCAAATAGATTAAGAATTGTAGAAGGATATCAATTACAAAAATTTGATAAATCGACTATTCTCTAATTTTAATCCAAGATTTTGTAGAGAAATGGATCACAAAAAGAAAATACAAAATAAAAGGATTGCTCTTGAGAAAGAAAAATTTTCTCAAAATTACAGGCTAGAACTTTCTCAAAAGACTTATGACTTGGTCAACAAGGTATGGAAAACTCATATTTTAAACCAAAAAGGAGACTTTAGAAAAGCCAAGATAGCTCTTGTTGATCATTTATCTGAAAAAAATTATCTTTGATGGTGCTAAAAAAGAAAAAAGACTATCAGATGAACACTCAAACCAAATCATATCTGATTTGGCTACTCTCTTCAGAGTTGAGACACTTACAACAAATAAGCTAAAAAGATTTAACTGTTGGAAAAAAGCTCAAGAAGTTTTAACCAGTGAACTTCTAGAAGATATTTTTCAGAAGACAACTCAGCCTAATAAAACAAAATAACTGCTTGAAGAATTGTAAATTTTCTTAATCAATGGACATGAACTATTTGTAGAATTACATTTTTTTCTAATAGATGGATGGAATTATCTCAAGTTATATCTTCCATTGATCAATAAGTATACTAAAGAAGAACTCAGAGCCCTATATAAAAAACTAATGCGAGTAATGTCAGTAGACTCTTTCATCAATTTATATATGTTTCCAGCTATAGTCAACGAAGTTCTATATGAAGTAGAAAAGATATACAAGAATCTGTTAAAGGTTGTAATTTTTAGTGGCATTGAAACCAGAGACATTGGAGTAGTAAATTATCCTTTCCAAATTTATGAAGTCAGTATTTTTGAAGAAGAAGACTATATTACATTATCCGATGTAGATGAAGGAGAGCTTCCAAAAAATTTTAATTTCAATGAATATCAAGAAAAAAGCCTATTAGAAGTCTATTGGAGGGCTCAAGAAAAGAAGACTGAACGGTGCTGGTCTGATGAAAGAATCTAAAAAACTACTTTTTCTCTTTATTAATATTGAAGTAGCAAGAGCTTGGAGAAAGACATGGGATCCTCTATTCAACGAAGAAAATTATCCAGAAGAGGTTCAATGCAAGATAAGACAAATTAAACAAACTCTTCAGCATTCAGATCCTCAATCAAACAACACAAATCTAGAAGGCTTAGCTACTCTATCACTTAACCAATCTTATTCAGAAGGATGACCAAGATAATTTTCTAGTCCTCAACCAACTCATTCTAAAAAGTTAAACTTTGTAATATATATATATATATATATATATATATATATATATATATATATATATATATATATATATATATTTTACTAACCCTTCTACCAATCTCTTGGTAGAAAAATTTTCTTTGTAGGTACAACTTTATGGCCCTTCTATTTGCCACTTTTAGATGATTACCACCATCTTCTGAAGATAAAATGAACCACTACTACTATTCTCAAAGTCGGTTTAATTCTCAGAGACGGTTCAACTTCAAAAGCCGATCTACACCAGGATCCAAAGAAGACAAGCAAGCTACAGAAAGATTTCTGATATCATTACTATCCATCTACAGAAAGATTTCTGACACTATACAAAGACGATAAGATGCTACAGAAAATCAGACTTAAAATTAATTAAGTTTCGACTTCGGATCTGACTTCTATAAGCTTTCGGACTCCAAACTAACTGAAGTCTATATAGTTCCTTCCCTCGCCTATAAATAATGAAGAAGGCCTTCGTCTTCTTCTTCCCTTCTCCTCTCCTCTCCTCTCTGCCCTTGTCTTTTTCTTCTAATCTCTTTCATCTTCACCATGAAACACTCATCTTCTTCCACAAAACTCTCTTTCTTTTCCTTAATCTTCTTCATCTGCTCCTTTCATTAGAGACAGCTCCATATGAAACTGTCCTTTGTTTCTTCCACTAGACATAATCTTCTCCTCCACCTACCATTATAATATTCTTCCTCCTCTCATCTTCGTCTGTTTTCTTTCACCAAAACCAGGTCTCATCTTCATCATTCCCATTAAAATACTCCACCATACCAATGTTTCCACCAAACCATTCATAATAATATTCATCCACTCCATCATTCACCCATTAAACAAATTGTTTCTTCCATCTTCTTCTCCATTCTACCTAAAAAAATTTCTTCCACAGTACTCTACATAGAATACTCTGTCATTTAGCTCCGTTAATCCATGGAGTTTGTAAATAAGTATATTTACTTATATATTTACTCATGTATTAGCATATATTAGCACTTGTGGTTTGTATTTAAGTTTGTTTAAGATTGATTAGTATACATAAAGCTTGTATAGTATGTATTTTAATTTCATCAGACTCTATGTAAGTATACTTTTGTAAATAAAGCCTTTTCTCCTTTCATATTACTTTTTTTAATGATGTTTTAAGCTTTCTTTATATTTTAAGCTGGCTTATATTACTGTTCATAGTATTGTAGGTAATTACTGTAGCATATATACTGTGTAGTACTGTAGTAAAAATACTGTGCAGTACTGTTGTGCACTGTAGCATGTTACTGTAGCATAACATTAAACAACCAGAATGCTATTAAGAATGTGAAGTAAATAACGGATCAATCTTTTAAGGGTAAACAACCTTAAGGTTGGTAGAGATTATGAAGTGAACAATAAATCAATCAAGATAAACAATCCAAATACCACCTATAACATGTTATAATATTGTACTAAAAATATAGTACAATCTATCGTGCAATCACGAAGTAAACAATGGAACGATTATATGCTATCAGATTAGTGAACATACTCTATTTACTTTTAAACTTTTGTTTATTTCTTTACTTTATATTAAGCAGTTTTATTTTATTTCAGCTTTGTTCTATCTATGCTTGTATCTACTTAAGTTCTATTCCGCTCCTATCCATTCTACTTTGTTCCTATTTTATTTACTGCACTTATCTTTATTTATCCTTAGTTAAGTTTTTTTCTTTCTTTTACATTTTGGTTTGCTCTGCTCCTATTTATTTTAGTTTTATTTACTGCAGTAGTTAGTTTGTTCTTTCTGTTAGCCTTATTTATTGCAATTAGTTTATATTTTTAAGTTTTGGTTGTTTTAAGTTTTATTTATTAATCAGCCATAGTTATAACTCAGTAGTATAGTTTGTAGCTTATCAGTAGCTTAGTAGTGTTTGCAGCTTATCAATAGCTTAGTAGTTTACTCTGTAGTTTATTTATTATATTTATGTTCTTTGCTCTTATATTAGCTTGTTTACTTATACTCTGGATAGTTTTAGTCATTAAAAGTTTAGTTTATCTTAATCGATTAAAGTTTATAGTTTATTAATTTATGTTCTCCAGTTTACATTTAGTTACTAGCTTATATCTTAGCTTGTGTTCGCTTATTAGTTTCCCACTAGTTCTCCTTAGTTTATGTTTCAGCTTATATATTAGCTTAGCTTGTGCTTTAGTATGCTTTGGTCTGTGTTTTAGTCTTCCATTAGCCTATGCTTTTGTTTAAATTTATATCTTGTTAGCCTGTTCATTTCATGTTTGAGTCTGTCCTTCATCTCTATTCTGTATGTCTGTCCATATCTTGTTAGTCCTTGTTTCCTGTATCTGTCTAGGTATTGTCTGTAGGCTTGATATCCTTTACTCCTCAATCATAAATCATTTTGCTTTTGTACTCTTGGGTTTTGGACTGTTGTTATACGGTGCATGCGGGCAATATCGTATACCTTATTGTTCGTCTATCCATTTACTACTTCTATGTGTATGCACATAGACTACCTATTTGCTGCTTCTACCTGTATGCATGTAGCATATCCATTTGCTGCTTCTATGTGTACGCACGTAGCTTTTACTGTTAGATCACACTGTTGTGATAATTTACTGCTGGACATTATGATACTTCCACCTCGTGGGTATTGGAGTTCCTGATCTGCGTCAAGGGAGTCCGTTAGGACTTACGAAATATCATACATCTGTGGTTGTGGCTCCGACCCACTCACATACACACAACACTGCTGCTTTCATTTGCTGCTTCTATGTGTACGCATGTAGCATTTACTGCTAGATCACACTGTTGTGATAATTTACTGTTGGGCACTGTGATACTTCCGCTTGACCCGAGCCAATACACGTATGCATGGAAGCAGTAGTGTTGTGTGTGTGTGAGTGGGTCAGAGCCACAGCCATAGATGTATAATATTTTATAAGTCCTAATGAGCTCCCTTGATGCAGATCAGAAACCCCGATACCCACGAGGCGAAAGTATCACAGTGTCCAGCAGTAAAGTATCACAGTAGTGTGATCTAGCAGTAAAAGCTATGTACATACATGTAGAAGCAGCAAATAGATAGACTACATGCATACATGTAGAAGCAGCAAATGGATAGGCTACATACGTATACGTAGAAGCAATAAATGGATAGACGAACTATAAGATATACGATACTGCCCGCATGCACCGTATAACTAACAATCTGAAATTCAAGAGTATAAAAGCAAAATGATTTATGATTGAGGAGTAAAAAAAATCAAGCCTACAGACAATACCTAAACAGATATAGGAAAGGTAAAAGACTAACAGAACTCAGGCATATAGAATGGAGATGAAGGATAGACTCAAACACGATGAATAGACTGATGGAAATCTAAAGACAAACTAAGTGCATAAGATACAAACCTAAATTAAGACACAGGCTAATGGAAGATGCAATTGAAAACTAAGGCACAAGCTAATGGAAGGCTAAGGCGTAAACTGCAAATTGAAACATAAACTAATATATGAACTAATTAGTTAGATTTAAACTAGAAAGCATAAAACTTTAGTCTATTAAGATAAACTAAATTTCTAATGATTAAAACTAAAACTATAATTAAACTTTGAATGATTAAAATAATTAAAACTAAAGCTATCCAGCATAAAATAAATAGGCTAAACTGAAGGCTACAAAAGATTAAGACTATAAATAAACTAATAAAATAAATAAATATAAATATAATAAATAAACTATTGAGTAAACTATACTACTGAATAAACTACTAAGTTATAACTATGGTCGATTAACAAACTTAAAAAGATAAACTAACTACAGTAAATAAAACTAATAGAATGAACAAACTAACTACTGCAGTAAATAAAACTAAAATAAATAAGAGCAAAGCAAATCAAAATATAAAAGAAAGAAATAAAACTTAACTAAAGATAAATAAAGATAAGTGCAGTAAATAAAACAGGAACAAAGCAGAATGGATAGGAGCAGAATAAAACTTAAGTAGATATAAGCACAGATAGAATAAAGCTGAAATAAAATAAAACTGCTTAACATAAAGTAAAAAAATAAACAAAAGCTTAAAAGTAAACAGAGTACATTCACTCATCTGATAGCATATAATCGCTCCATTGTTTATTTCACAATTGCACAATAGATTGTACTATATTTTTAGTACAAACTTATAATATGTTACAGATGGTATTTGGATTATTTATCCTAATTAATCCATTGTTTATTCACAATCTCTACCAACCTTAAGATTGTTTACTCTTAAGAGACTGATCCGTTGTTTACTTCACAACCTCGATAGTATTTCGGTTGCTTACCGTCATACTACAGTAATATACCGCCATGCACAACAATACTGCATAGTATTTCTGCTATAGTACTGCACAATATATATGCTACAGTGATTAGCTACAGTACAGCTACGGTACTATGAATAGTAATGAATAATGATATAAACAAGCTTAAAATATAAAGAAAGCTTAAAATATAATTTAAAAAAAAACTTTATTTACAAAAGTATACTTACATAGAGTTTAATAAAATTGAAATACATACCGTACAAGCTTTATGTACAATAATCAAGCTTAAACAAACTTAAATACAAATCACAAACGCTAATATATGCTAATACATGAGGAAACATACAAGTAAACACACTTATTTACAAACTCACATGAATTAATGGAGCTAAATGATAGAATATTCTTTGGAGGGTACTGTGGAAGAAGGTGGGACGAATATTATAATGAAAGGATGGAGGAGATGAAGGTGGAAATAGATTTTTTAGTGGATGAAATGGGATGATGATGGGTGGAGGTGAATATTTTAATGGAGCATGAGATGTTATGGTGGATTAAACAAATAAAACAAGTGGAGAAGATGGAATAAACAAAGAGAAATGATAAGGATAACGATTAGTTTATGTGGAAGAAACCAAAGAAAAATGAGAAGATGTTGTCTGATGGAAGAAATGGAGGATAGTTTCACATGGAGCTATCCCTGATGAAAGGTGCAAATGAAGAAGATTAAGGAAAAAGAAGAGAGTTTTGTGGAAGAAGATGAGTGCTTCATGGAGAAGATGAAGGAGATTAGAAGAAGGAGACTAAAAAAGAGAAGAGAGGAGAAGAGAAGATGGAGATTAAGAAAGAAGAACTTTGTCACTAGGACCGCAATCCTTCTCGGCCTGTCTCACCTTGCTCAACCTCCTCCTAGAACGAAGGCCTCCCCCTTTATTTATAGGTGAGGGAAAAAACTATACGGACTTCAATCAATTAGAAATCCGATAGACTTCAATTGATTTGGAATCTGAAAGCTTTTAAAAGTCGAAACCTGTTAGATGTATGTCCTAAAAACCAATATGACTGACACATTGTAATAACTCTAGAATACAATTTTATACTTAATACATTAATTTGATCAATAAAAGGGTCAATTTATTTTTCATTCAAGTGTGATGTGCCCTTGAATCATCCATGAAATTAGTTTCGATACATATTCTCAAGGTGTTGAAAATTAGAGACATGTATTTAATTCCTAAATACTTCTGATTATAGGATCATCATGAGGATAGTGATCGATCCAGATAGACTCGTACACAGATCGCTTTCTTCGAGATAGATGAGTTTCTAGTTTATAGTGTAGAGACACTGGGTGACGAGTGCGGGTAGTTGTTAGAGAATAACTAGTACTGAGCATGATCATACGAGAAATCACTTAGATTTCTACTCAATCATCAGTGATCATCTCGATACTGTAGTTGAGTGATTGATCTTTTGATCTGAGATGGCACTACTGCTTGCAGTGAGGCTGTTGGAGTTTGATTGACACATAAACATGGATCTCAATGAGCTCTTGTAGTGGATATTGATGACAGTTGATCCACTGTAGGAGTAAGATGTGCATCAAGATGGATCTATCAATTTTAATAGAAATGAGTAGTCCTATAAAATTTGAGAAGCTAAGTTTGAGAATCTGTGGCCATAATAGTATGATTGATAGAAAAGAGTTTTCATAGAAATCATAACTGAACTTGAGCCAATTGAATCTATCATATGACTAATGTTGAGGTTTGACGATTTATCCATGACCTGCCATCTAGTCGAGACTCACGATAAAGTGACTGAATCACACATTAACTATATCTAAAAGTTCATTTCAATTCTACTTGGTTGCCACTACATACTGCTAGGTATCACTGATGGATTGTGGAGCTCACTGGGATTGTTCTGGATCGATAACCCTTGATGAGTTAGAGTGGAATCATTCTGACTTATTGAAAAGAGTTTCAATGATACTTTGATAGAGATCGTTGTATATTTCACTACCAGATAGAATTGAACCTATGGGGTCACACAACAAAGGGATCAGGTCTGAAATTAGCAATTGAGCTTATGAAGTGTCAATTAGGTTTAGAGAAATCCGATTGGGTTAAAGGTAACCTTGCTAGCACATGGTTGGACCTAATTTTTCTTTTCATTTGGATTTTTTATTTGATAAGATAATTCAAACTTAATTATCTGATAATAATCTACATGAATTAGATTTATAAGACTTCAATCGTTGGGTATCTAAGGTATTCGATAATATGAATTAAGGGTGCAAGTCCCTTATTAATTTTCTTGATAGTTATTCTTGGGCGCCACCCTGATTTTATCAAGTTGGGCATATCCTATGATTAGAAAGCCTCTTGATCTTATATGGGGCATCCCTTGGGTGTTTTTTGGGGTGTGAAATAATAAGTGAAAGGGCTTCAATTGTTGACACCTAAAGGGTCTCCTAAAGTAAGTTGGATAACTTAAGTTATTAGAAAATTCAATGCAAGTAGGACTTGTAGTATAAGATTGAATAGGATTCATTCCTCATGCCTATTTAAAGGGACCTCTCCTAAAGTCTCTTGAGCATCCAACCAGCACCCCACACACCATAATAGAGACTTTCACACCCTCTCTTCCTCTCCCTTTCTCTTCTCCCCCTGGGCATCCCACATGCCCCATCCTTTGGGACATCCCAAGCTCTTTCACACCCAAGGCTTTGGGTGTTTTCTTTCTTGCTAGTTTTTAGTATCGGGTAGAAGTACATAGCAAGGCAAAAATGCTAGAAAAGAGGAGAAGAAGAAGATCAAGAAAAGAGATCAAGTGTTGATCGTGATCCACGCTTTATTCAGATTCAGCAGGCTAAATTTTCTTAGAGAAAAAAATTTAAATTCTAGAAGGCTGTTTCAGACTGATCCCAAGTGGATACCCATAGAAGCTAGATATTTATATGGTTAGAAAAAAATCTCTTCTCTTTTAGATCTAAATTCGAAGAAAAAGATTACGAAACAGATATGTGAATTGATCGCAATCTAAATTTCAGCATATGTCAATTTCAGTACATGAACTAGATCCTTGTGGTTTTATATTTTTACGCATACATGATTCAGATTAAAAGTATTTTAATCTTGTATTCTACTGTGATATTTAGAAAATAAAGTTTTGAAACACATATACATGCCCCAAACCTCGAATTGTAACAGTAGTATCAGAGCCAGGGGTTTCATATTGCTGAAATTGTCATACATATTTGAAAAAATATTTTAAAATCTAATTTTTTCTTGATACATGAGATGTATAGATAAATTTTAGAATCTAAAATTTAATTTTGAATTTGATTTTAGACTATATATTTGATATGTGAAAATATGCATAGATCTGAATTTTGATCTAGAAAGAGTTCTAGTTCATATTTATATGATATATAGATGTATGTATGAAATCTAAAATTTTATATGATCTAAATTTTGATTCATATATATATATTATATAATTACATATTTAAATCATAAATTTACTTTTGATATGATCCATGATTAGAATATGAGATATATGATATCATGTAATAGATCTAAATTTTATTTAGATTTAAATTTTATATGCATATATGTGTGTTGCTCTTTGAATTGATTTTGATAATTACAAAATATTTGAGGAGATTACTAATGATTTTGACTTGAAAAAAGATTTATTATTTATCAGGGGCAAAATCATAATTTCATCAAGTCCTAACTTGAAAGCCTCAAGAGCAAGAAAAGAAGATTTATGATCTATTGGAGGCTATTTCAAAATTTTTGGATGTGTATTTTGAAAGAAAATCATGTTTATAAATTAAGTCGACCCCATGAGTCGACTCATATCAAAAGGGGTTGAACGACACGCTAATGTTTTGGCTGGCACACCCAATTGAGTCGACTCCATGAGTCGACTCCTGTGCATGAGTCGATCCTATGAGTCGACCTCTATTACTGTATATGTTAAAATTACAGAACAGCTATTTTCTATTTTGTATCACAGAAGTCAACCCCATGAGTCGACTCATGTGCATGAGTCGACCCCTATGACAGAAAAACTCCACAATGGCTAGTTTTTAACTCATTTTTGCTATTTTTAATGTTCATTTAATGATCTCCAATGGCTCTAAATCTACCCAGATTACTCTCCACCATCATTTGAAGTTATAAAAGATACTTAAAGGAGGAAATAAATAAGGTTCTTCAAGCATTCATTTCAGCCCTAAGCGAAGAGCCCTCTTGAAGTTAAAGAAGCTTTCATTTCAAGTTCACCAACCCCTCAAGAGCTCATTCAAGTTTTCAACTATCTTGAAAAAAATCAGAAAAGCTTCCTTCTTATTGTGTAAAGTGCATTTAAAGTTTTATTTACTCATTTAAGGAGCTAAATTTATATTTTCATATGATTAACTCACATACTCTATTTTGTCTTGATCTTTAATTTTAGAAGGGTTCCAAAACTTAATAAGATTGGTCTGAATCTTGAATTGGATTGTATTGGATTGGCTTGTATCTAAAAAATAAGTGTTCTAGCTTAGGATAGCTAGAGTCAGAGATACCGACGTTGTATTCTTGTTGAATATGGTTTAGTGGATTTGAATTCTCAAGTAAGAGCTTGGAGAGTGGATGTAGGTGCAAGGTTGGCACCGAACCACTATAAATTTTGTTTGTTTGTATTGTACTTACTTGCTCTCTTTCTAAATTTTCTTATCTACTTGCATCTTACATCTAATTTCTACACCTTGCTTAAATCACTCTCTACATATATCTTGCTCATTGTTATTTAATCCTCATAGTTCTAAATTAACATTAAATTATCTAAAAACCCAATTCACCCCCCCTCTTGGGTTGCATAGCTAGGTAACGAGTGGTATCAGAGCTCGGTGCTCTAGTCCTACTTTGATTTAACCATCAAAGAGCTAAAGATCTATGGCAACTCAAGTTGGTGCTTCACTAGTCGAGGGGCAGTCTACAAATCGACCTCCACTTTTTAATAAATCAAACTATACCTATTGGAAGCTCGGATGAAAATTTTTATTTAGACACTTGACTATGATATGTGGAGTATCATAATTAATGAACCACACACACCCACTAAGATAGTTGATGGTATAGAATCAACCAAACTCGAAAGAGAATGGGATGAGGTTGGCAAGAAAATGGCTCAACTTAATGCTAAAGCCATGAATATTTTATATTGTACTTTAGATGCTAATGAGTTTAATCGCATTTCAACATGCATGTCAACTAAGAAAATATGAGATAGATTAGAAGTAACACATGAAAGTACTAATCAAGTTAAGGAATCAAAAATTAACATGCTTGTGCATAAATATGAACTCTTTAAAATAGAGCATGATGAATCAATAACTGAAATATTTACTCATTTTATGAATATTATTAATGATCTAAAAAGTTTTAGTAAGTCTTATTTTAACAGTGATCTTGTGAGAAAGATTCTTAGATCTTTACTAAGGCATGGGAGGCCAAAGTGATCGCAATCCAAGAAGCCAATGATCTGAATATTTTATCCTTGGAGGAGCTTCTAGGATCGCTAATGACACACGAGCTAAGCATGAAACAATATCAAGAAGAAGAGGACAATCACCCTCAAGTCCACTACTCAACTCGATGAGAAATTCGAAGAAACTGAAAATAAAGAGCAAAATGAAGAAATGGCTCTCATCACTAGAAAGTTTAAAAGATTCTTGAAGAAAAGAAGACAAGAGATGAGGAAGAGGCCACCTACAAAAGGAGAACATAGTAAAGAGTAGGATAAGGAGCAACCCCTTATTTGTTACGAATGTAAAAAGTCAGGGCACTTCAGATCTGAATGTGCATAACTTAAGAAGGACCCCAAGAAGAACAAGAAAAAGGCTATGATGGCTACTTGGAGTGATAGTGATGAGTCAAGCTCCGAAGAAGAAGATTTACATGAGCAAACCAACTTATGCCTTATGGCACATGAAAATGAGGTAAACGCTGAAACTCCTGATGACTTTACTTTTGAAAAATTTTAAGAAGTATTTTATGATCTAGTTAATGATCTAAAGAAGTTAGGGATAAAGAACAAAGAATTAAAATCAAAGAATCAATCTTTACTAAAATAAAATGAAATAATTTCAAATAAAAAATTGGTATTGACAGAAGAAAATCTAAACATAAAAAATGAAATTGCTAAGTTAAAACCTATGATAGAAAAGTTCACTCTTAGTTCAACTAAACTTCAAATGATACTTGATAGTCAAAAGGCCATTTATGATAAAGCCGATCTTGGGTACAACCCTTTAAAGAAATAAAAATTTTTGAAAAATATCTATACGAACTCATCAAGTAATAAGTTTTCAAATACTACTTGCTTTAAATGTAGTATAGTAGGACACAAATCCTATACTTATTTTTCTAATAAATCTGAAAATTCTAATGTGAAGAAAATATGAGTTCCAAAAGGAACCACTGTAACTAACCAAAAAGGATCCAAGAAAGCTTGGGTACCTAAAGTAAAAACTTGATTTTTGCATGCAGGTGCATCTTGCATCCCAAGGAATAAATCAAAAATGATATCTTGATAGTGGGTGCTCAAGACACATGATCGGTGATAAATTTCAATTCATCACACTTGATGCAAAAGATGGAGGGATGGTCACCTTTGGAGACTATAGCAAAGAAAAAATCATCGGTATAGGTAACATTGGTATCACTTCCTCCAAGTATATTGAAAATATTTTATTAGTAGATGGTTTGAAATATAATCTATTGAGCATTAGTCAATTCTATGACAAAGGGTACAAAATTATTTTTTAATCTTCATTATGCATAGTAACTAGTCCCAATAAAGAAGGTATTAAATTTGTTGGGCATAGATATGGTAATGTTTATATAGTAGATTTGAATGATCTTTTCAAGATAAACATGCAATGTCTAGTAGTCTTGAATGCCAAAATTAATGAGACTAGTTGGCTTTGGCACCGTAGGCTTGCATATATTAGCATACATTCATTTTTAAAACTTATTAAAAAAGAATTGGTTATCGATTTACCTAAATTGAATTTTGAAAAGGATAGAATTTATGATGCATGTCAACTAGGTAAACAAACAAAAGTATCATTCAAATCTAAAAATATTGTTTCAACTTCTAGGCCATTAGAATTATTGCACATAGATTTATTTGGACCCACTAGAACTACTAGTCTAGGTGGAAAATGATATGGCTTTGTAATTATTGATGATTTTTCTCATTTTACATGGGTTTTCTTTTTGGCACGTAAGGATAAAATTTTTCATGTGTTCTCAAAATTTTATCGAAAAATTACTAATGAAAAAAGTTTTTCAATTCAACATATTCGAAGTGATCATGGAACCAAATTTAAAAATCAAGATTTTGAAAAATTTTGTGATGAAGAAGGTATTGACCATAACTTTTCAGCACCTAGGATACTCCAACAAAATTGGGTAGTAGAAAGAAAATATATGATCCTTGAAGAAATGGTCCGTACCATGCTATGTGAAAGCAACCTCCCAAGGTACTTTTGGGTGGAAGCAATTAACATGGCATGTTACATATTAAATCATGCTTTAATTAGACCAATACTAAAGAAAATACCTTATGAGCTTTGGAAAGGAAGAAAATAAAATATTGCATATTTACACATTTTTCGTTGTCGATGTTTTGTTTTGAACAACGGTAAAGAAAGATTAGAAAAATTTGATGCAAAATCCGATGAAGCTATTTTTCTTGGTTATTCCTCTTCTTGCAAAACTTTTAGAGTTTTTAACAAAAGAACTTTAGTAGTAGAGGAGTCAATACATATTATTTTTGATGAGACTAATGATCTTCTCTCAAGGAAGAATGAATGTATTGATGATGCAGATTTTTTTATCGAAGGGATGAAGGAGCTCACCCTAAAAGACTCAACAATTCAAAATGATAAAGAACATGAAAACAAATAGGATGATGAAGGTGAAAAACAACAAGAACAACCTCAAGGTACAAATAATCTACCCAAAGAATGGAGGTATGATCACAATCATTCCAAGAAACTAATCATTGGTGATCCTACACATGGAGTAAGAACTCGTTCTTCACTTAGAGATGCATACAATCATTTTGCATTTATTTCTCATCTTGAACCTAAAATCATAGATGAAGCTGAAAAAGATTATAATTAGATAAATGCAATGCAAGAAGAATTTAATCAATTTGAAAGAAATAATATATGGACTTTAGTATCCAGACCTAAAAATTATCCAGTAATTGGCACAAAATGGATATATAGAAATAAACTGGATGACATGGAAATATAATTAGGAATAAAGAAAGATTGGTTGCAAAGGGTTATAATCAAAAAGAAAAAATTGATTTTGATGAGATCTTTGCACCTGTTGCTAGATTAGAAGCAATTAGGCTTTTACTTGCATATGCATACTTTATGAATTTTAAATTATTCCAAATGGATATCAAAAATATTTTTCTAAATGGTTATATTGCTGAAGAAGTTTTTATAGAACAACCCCCTGATTTTGAAAATCATATTTTTTTTAATCATATTTTTAAATTAAATAAAGCTCTATATGGTCTAAAGCAAGCACCTAGGGCTTGGTATGAAAGGTTAAGTAAATTTTTGCTTAAAAATAATTTTTCAAGAGAAAATATAGATACAACTCTTTTCATTAAAAGAAATCACGATGATATCTTAGTTATACAAATATACGTTGATGACATTATTTTTGGATCTACTAATAAAACTCTTTGTCAAGATTTTACCAAGCTCATGCAGGGAGAGTTCGAGATGAGCATGATGGAAGAAGTTATATTCTTCCTCGGACTCTAAATCAAACAAACAAAGGAAGGGATCTCCATCATCCAAAACAAGTACACAAGAGAACTACTCAAAAGATTTGAAATGGAGAGCTCCAAAGCAATTAGTGCACCCATGAGCCCATCATGTAAGCTTGACAAGGATGAAGGAGGTAAAAATATGGACTCAAAATTTTATAGAGGGATGATTGATTCTTTATTGTATTTAACTGCTAGTAGATCAGATATTATGTTTAGTGTTTGTTTATATACTCACTTTCAATCAAATTCAAAAGAATCACACTTAAATATAGTTAAATTTTTTTTTAAATATTTAAAAGGTACACAAACTCTAGTATTATGGTATTCTAAGGACTCATCAATTGATTTAATAGGATATTCAGATGCCAATTTTGCTGGATGTAAATTAGATAGAAAAAGTACTAGTAGAACTTGATAATTTCTTAGAGTTAACTTAATCTCTTGGTTTAGCAAGAAGCAAAACTCAGTAACACTGTTTATGGCCGAGACTGAATACATTGCAGTCGGAAGTTATTGTACTCAGATCTTGTGGATTAAGCAACAACTCGAGGACTTTGGCATCAAACTCAATAAAACTCTCATAAGATATGATAATACTAGTGCTATTAATCTAACTAAAAATCTAATTCAGCACTTTAGATCAAAATATATTGAAATTAGACATCATTTCATAAGAGAACATGTCCAAAACAATAATATAATTCTTGATTATGATGTACTAAAAAATAATTGGCTGACATCTTTACCAAGGCCTTAAGTAAAGATAGATTTTGTGAAATTAGGAGAGAACTAGGAATCTTTGATCCATCAGCTTAAGTATCTTTCTGATTTCAAGTTCTTAATACCAAAAATTCATTGAACCAAATTTATTGAGCTCAATTCTCATCTCTCCTTTTTCTTAAGAGCTCAAAAGTTCAAAACTATCCTTCACATGATCAATCTCTGGGTAAACACCCTTCTCTCAAAATTTTAATTTTTTTTTGAAATTTTGTCATCATTCTTTTGAATTTTTTCATGCCATGAGTCGACCTCTAAGGTCGACCCTAGGGTAAACTTGTAATTTTTGACAAAACCTTCGAGCGCTCTCTTTTTATTGAAAAATTTTTCATTAAGCTAACTCTTACCCTTCTTCTTCTTTCTCCCACTGAACAAAATCTTTCCCTCTCTTCTCTCTCAAACCGAAGGTTTCTCTCAAAATCCCTCTTCCTACCAATCTTCACCCTTCAAATCACCCATTAAGGAACCGACTTCCTCTCCTCTTTCTTCCTCATTTGGATGGTTTGAGCTTGCCCTAGATTCAACCCCTCTTCTCCAAACTGGTAATTTATCTCTCCAAAATCTTTACTTTTTCTTCTAAAATCCTTTCCTCTCTACCTCTCATTTAGTCTCCTAAGCTCTTTGCAAGTCTCTTTTGTCCAAATGGCTCCCAAAATGAAGCTACCGCAAAGAAGAAAATCTGTTCGCGGGTTGGAAGAGAGTGTGCGCAGAAAAAGAATGGCAGTCAAGCCCTCTTCTGCTCCAATCCCAGCTTCAGGTCCTGCTTCAGCTTCTACACAATCCCCAATCAATCAAAGCAAGGTACATCTCTCTGATCAAAAAGTGAAACTCGGGAAGAATATAGATTTCAAATTTTTTGAAAAAGAAGGGTTCTCTATTGGATCAAAGATTAAAAATCAAGGATGGAAGTTTTACTATCTATTGAAAGAAAATACTTATATTGCTTTGGTCAGAGAATTTTATTTGAACTTAAGTTACTTCAATGGAACAGTAAAGTCTACAGTGAAAGGTGTTGATATTATTCTTGATTCATTGCATTTGGGATAAATCCTACACTTGCCTTGTGAAGGCTATACTAATATGGAGCTTCCAATCAAAGAAGAAGGAATTAATGTTATCTTAGGGAGAACTTTTACTGAAAGCTTAAATAAATTAAAAGTCAAGATACTTTCAGTGGAAATAAGGCTTTTGCATCACATGGTGACCAAGCTCTTTGTCCCTAGGAGTGGTAGGCATGACCTCTTATCTGGTAGAGATATTTGCATCATGTACCATGTTATCACCCAGACACCCTTGAACCTTCCTGCTTTGATGTTTGAGGCCATGAGGAAGATCCTGAACAGGTCTAAGGCTCACTTGCCTTATGGTATGGCACTCACTTTGATCTTTAGGAGGTTTGGAGTCTATTTTGAAGGGGAGGCAGTCACCAAATTGTCACACTCTAACACCATCAACAGCCACATACTGCACCACATGGGTTTCTCAAAGACTGATGGTGGTTGGTCGAAGGGTATTGAGGAGAGAGCAAAGGAGGAGGGACCGTCTTCACCTCCTCATGATCACAGAGCATCTCCTGATATTCAGTTCGTGTCTGATCACGAGACTGGTCCCTCAGTGTCAGTAAGGAGGCATGCTTCAGTTCCACAGTCAGGAAGCATGGTACATCCTTCAGAGTTCAGACTTGCAGATGATCAGATTGAGCTGATGTCCCAGCGTGTTGCCTCCATTTTATCTCAGCACTTTGTCACCTCAATATTTGCTCAGAGGTCGACATCTCAGGATGACTCAGACCAGACTTTGATCCCTCATATCTCTACTATTTTTCAGATGCTCATAGCTCAGTCCGTATGACTTGAGGAGCTTGAGGGATATGTTCTGAGACTGACGGATAGAGTTCTAGATTTGCAGACTAAGTATTAGCCTTAGCCCATCCCCAGCCATATGAGGACATCACAGAGGTCTCCAACCTGTCTGTAGAGGCGGCTAGATTTCAGGGAGTTTTGGAGGGTAGATTTGACTTTTTGAAGAGAGGGATCAGAGACTCCAGTGATGCTGTCTTTACTCAGTTTGGTATCCTGATGCAGTCTATGTCAAGAGCTTTGGATCTTCTGGACACCATCAGACTTTTTCTTCTAGCACAGTCCATATCTTCTCCAACTCTAGGACCTTCTCGCCCCTCTACTCATGTTGGTACTTCTACCCATGGCCGAGGCAGATGTGGTCGAGGTCGTGCTCGTGGATTTGATCTTACATCTCCTCATCATATCTCAGACTCTTCTGATTCTGATGCCTCCAGCCATAATATATATTAGATCTAGAATAGTTAGTCTTTTATATTTAGGATCTATCTTATGGCCTTTGTATTTGTTGGCTGATTGACTCTTGGATAGTTGTTATCCATGATTTTTGTATTTTGAGTTGACTCATATATATTGGGATACCTATGTATTCAATCACATTTTGGATATATATATTTATATGCTTTGAATTTTAATGAATGTTTATGATTGGGATCAATTGAATTGTCTTAATTATGAGATATGAAAAATAACTCATATTTGCGCTATGAAATATTATGAATAGTGTTGGTGTAAAAATCCACCTGCGCCGGAGAAGCTGGAGTTATGGAGGTCGCGGTCGCCGTCGGGACCTGCAAAAGAAGTCTAAACTGGAGGTGGGGTTGCTCCGGCAAGACCCTCCGACGCTCAAGTCAGTTCTCTGCCTCAACAAGAATGGAGTGCTCGAACGGAAATTTTAGCAGAGTTTTTAGGTAGAAATGAGGGCTTAGAGAATAACGTATCTGGGGTCCCCCTTTTATAGGCGGAGGGGGCAACAGACTGATAGCGATATCTATAACCGTCTGGCAGTGGGCCGCCCAGAGTCAGGAGGAGTTTGTTACGAAGAGTAGTGGAGTGGAATCATGGCTATCACCGGGACATGCCACGTGGAATCTGTCGTGGGGAGTGGAGCGGCATCCATTGTCGCAACTTGCCAGAGGATGGAAGAACTGCGCGGTATCCGTCACAGGAAGTGGAGCAGGATCGTGGGCATCATAGCGGTTGGCCAGGGAATAATGGAGCCGCATGGAATCCGTCGCAGGAAGTGGAGCAGAGTCATGGCCGTTACTGCGACCACGCCAGGGAGTGTAGGCTTGTCGGCCGAAGCTCGGCTGGAGTGTCTGGTGGGGAGAGATGGTTAGCTATCCGTTTGAGAGGAGCCCAGAGTCCGGCTCCCGTAGGAGCTCGGGCGAAGTCCACCTGCAATCAAACTTAGGGGTGAAGTCCGGCTCCCTTAGGAGTCCGGACGAAGTTTACCGAAAGTCGGGGTCGAGGACGGAGCCCGACTCCCATAGGAGTCTGGGCGAAGCTTTCCCGCAGTCGAGGTCGGGGATGAGATCCGGCTCCCGTAGGAGTCCGGACTGAGTCTACCTGCAATCAAAGTCAGGGATGAAGTCTGGCTCCCTTAGGAGTCTGGACGAAGTTTACCTGTAAGCGAAGTCGTGGATGGAGCCCGGCTCCCGTAGGAGTCCGGGCGAAGTCCGCATGCAGTCGGAATTGGGAACGAGGTCCGACTCCCATAGGAGTCCGGGTGGAGTCTTCCCGCAACTGGAGCTGGAGACGAGATCTGGCTCCCGTAGGAGCTCGGGTGAAGTCCACCTGCAATCAAAGTCAGGGGTAAAGTCTGGCTCCCTTAGGAGTCCGGATGAAGTTTACCAACAGTCAGGGTCGAGGATGGAGCCCGGCTCCCATAGGAGTCCGGGCGAAGCTTTCTCGCAGTCGAGGTCGGGGATGAGATCCGACTCCCGTAGGAGTCCAGGCTGAGTCTACCTGCAATCAAAGTCAGGGATGAAGTCCGGCTCCCTTAGCAGTCCGGACGAAGTTTACCTGTAAGCGAAGTCATGGATGGAGCCCGGCTCCCGTAGGAGTCCGGGCGAAGTCCGCGTGCAGCCAGAATTGGGAACGAGGTCCGGCTCCCGTAGGAGTCCGGGCGGAGTCTTCCTGCAGCTGGAGTGGAGATGAATCTGGTTCCCGTAGGAGCCCGGGCGAAGTCCACCTGCAATCAAAGTCAGAGGTGAAGTCTGGCTCCCTTAGGAGTCCGGACGAAGTTTACCAGTAGTCGGGGTCGAGGACGAAGCCCGGCTCCCGTAGGAGTCCGGGCGAAGCTTTTCCGCAGTCGAGGTCGGGGATGAGATCCGACTCCCGTAGGAGTCCGGGCTGAGTCTACCTGCAATCAAAGTCAGGGATGAAGTCTGGCTCCCTTAGGAGTCTGGACGAAGTTTACCTGTAAGCAAAGTCGTGGATGGAGCCCGGCTCCCATAGGAGTCCGGGCGGAGTCCGCGTGCAGCTGGAATTGGGAACGAGGTCCGGCTCCCGTAGGAGTCCAGGCGGAGTCTTCCCACAGCTGGAGCTGGAGATGAGATCTGGCTCCCGTAGGAGCCCGGGCGAAGTCTACCTGCAATCAAAGTCAGGGGTGAAGTCCGACTCCCATAGGAGTCTGAACGAAGTTTACCAGCAGTCGGGGTCGAGGACGGAGCCCGACTCCCGTAGGAGTCCGGGCGAAGCTTTCCCACAGTCGAGGTCGGGGACGAGATCCGGCTCCCGTAGGAGTCCGAGCTAAGTCTTCCTGCAATCAAAGTCAGGGATGAAGTCCGGCTCCCTTAGGAGTCCGGACGAAGTTTACCTGTAAGCGAAGTCGTGGATGGAGCCCGGCTCCCGTAGGAGTCTGGGCTGAAATCTGGTAGTTGTAGGAATCTACCGTTGGAGAAATTCAGCCGTTGACGAAGTCCGGGGTAGTTCAGATTGGAGTTGAGCCTGGCTGGAAGAAGTCTGGAGGGGATTCAGGGAACAGCTGATAGTCGTAGAAAGTCGGCAGGCGACGGAGCTTAGTGAGCACTTGGGGTGGCTTAATAAATAACTGGGGGAACTCATGTTGAAGGAGCTTGGGTGGTGCAGTGGGAGTTCATCCATCGGGGGAATTCAGTCAGCACTGTGGGAATCCGACCGTTGGAGAAGTCCGGAGAGATACCATCTGCGGTCGAAAGCTGGAGGAGTCCTGGGAGGGTCAATCCTGTTAAGAACTTCGGCTGAGGGTATTTTATACCCAACACCAGTCCCCCTACTTCCGAGTTCAAATTTCAAATAAAGGAAGTACAGAAAGATTGTCACAGCCGAAGTTGCTCCCTCGATGTCCGCGTGCGATCGTCCTTAGATATTTTGGCATTTAATGCACGTGCGCTGGGGTCTTTTCAAATCGAGGTGATCCGAAGAGGCTCTTTTGGAACCTGCAGCAGAACGGTGCTCGAGGCGTGGTGCAATAAAGGCACTGTCAGCCATTTGCCACTTTTTAACCGCCCGCTGTGGTGAGTGGGACACGTGGCGAAAAGAGACCGGCTAGAGGGGATTCACAATCATCATTATGCCGGATCTCAGGGCCTATTTAAACCCGCACTCCTCCTCCAAGAGTCCCGCTCTATCCGACGGTCTCGTTCTGGCATCCTTCTTCTTCCTGAGAACTTCAATTTTTCTCAGCGCCCTTTCCAGCCTTAGGCGTTCCTCGAGCCGTCCCCATTTTCGCACCTTCGTACTTCTTCGAATCGCCTAGGTTAGTCTCGGAACTCCTTCCTCTTTTTATTCTTCCTTTTGCCGTTCGATCTTTCTTCCTCTTGCTCTGCACATCAGTTCCCCGAGACTTTGTCCGTGATTTTCTTTGATTTTTAGAGATTTTGCCTCTGTAAGTGGTCTTCGTGTGATTCTAGATGTCTTCCAGGGGTTCTTCTTCTAGCGGCTCTAGGAGTTCGTCTGTCTCGGTCTCCCAGAGTCCTCAGGCGGTAGATGAACCGGTAGGTAGAGCTGAACCTCGTTCGATTTTTGCACCGAACGCCATTCCTTATTCTCTGACTCTGGATGAACTCCAACTGATAAGAGTTCAGTATGGGGTTCCTCCGGAGTACGAACTGAAACTTCCTAGCCCATCCGATCAGGCTAGTGCCCCTCCCCCAGACTGCTTCTGCCTGTACCAGGAGGCCTTCCGTGCTGGACTCCGGCTTCCTCTTCCACCTTTTGTCATTGCTCTTTTTTGGTTTCTGGATATTTCTCTGGCTTCAGTTGCACCGAACTCCTTTAGGTTTTTGATAGGGTTCCTCTCTCTTTGTCATGTAGTCGAAGTCTAGCCCACCCTTTCCTTGTTTAGATACTTCTACACCTTCAAGCATCATCCCACGGTGAAGGATTGGTGGTACTTCTCCCCACAGTTCGATAGGAAGGGGATACTGAAAGGTGCCCCTTCTTCTATCCATAACTGGAAGGAAAAGTTTCTTTATATTCGATGCCCGACCTTGAGGCTGAGTTGCCCCCTTGGGGTTTCCTGAGGGACTCCATCCGTCGGGCGCCCAGCTTGGGGGGGGACGACCATTAAGCCTCCCAGAAACTCCTCAAATATCCAACTCTTTCTCTCCCCAACCTCCTGAAGGAGCAGTTTCTGTTCAACATCGGCCTGAGCCCCCTGGATCCCGCCAGTATTTCATCTCTCCTTTTTTTCCTTTCTTTTCCTTTCCTCTCTTTCTCCTACTTCTCTTCTTTTCTTCTTTTTCACGCCCTCCTTCTCTTTTCTCTTTCTTTTTTTTTCTTTTTTCTTTTTTTTTTTTAGGCATGGACGTCGAAGAAGCACAGATGCTTGCCAGGGGCCTGAAGGCTCTCAAAAGAAAGGGCGCCGCGGCCTTCGGGCCGGCGAAGAGGGCCAGAGTGGAGGGGACGAGTTCGGTCGCGCCCGCCCAAGTGACCTCAGCCGCCGACGTCCTTGCAGACACTGAGCGTCCCGCGGCCCGGGCTTCTCCGAGGTGTTTGAGTTCTCCTACCGAGGTCCCTGCTTCGGAGATCCATCCTGAGGAGGTACCAGGGGCGAGAGGAGGAAGACCTTGGCCCGCAGGGTCGGCAGTCACCGGGCTGCCACTGAAGAATCCTGCGGCTCTGAAGAGGAGCAGGGGGATGATCCCTTCAGTGATAGGGATCTAATAAAAAAGCTGGTAGACGGGTGCTTACTGTCTGAAGTCATCCAGAGGATCGTCCGCGTCGATCCTACACAACGAGTCTAGGACTCGCTGGGGGCCTTCCTCGAGGTAAGTAGATTCGTCCTCCTTTTTCCTTTCGCTTCTTCATTTAATTAACTTCCCGGCTCTCATTCTGACCCTCCGGTCGTCCTTGCAGCTCAGGCACCAACTCCTCATCAACATCGAGATGATAAACAAGGCGGTGGAAGGTCAGCAGGTCGAGGCTGCTCGCCTTAAGGAAATGGCCCTCGAGGTGGCCGGTCTCCGAGAGGTGCTTGAGAGAGAGACAGACCTCGATGGAACAGAAGGCCGACCTGGAGGGGATGGTGAGGAGGGTGGAGGCCGAGGTTGCCAACATGGTGGAACAGATCCCGACCCTGGTCTTGGAGGCCAGGAGTCAAGCGGTGGAGGAGTTCAAGACTTCCACCGAAATGAAGAAGTTGAAGGTTGAGTTCGGCCAAGCCGCATTCAACAGAGGGTTTGAGCTCTGCCAGGAGAAGATGGTCATGAAATTCCCCGAGCTCGACCTCAGCTTCTTGGACGAGGCATCCGAGGATGAAGCCGGACCCTCCACCGTCGTTGCAGCCACCGCGGTCCACCCCCCAGAGGTGCCGAGTCCCCCCGTTGATCCAGAGGTCCAAGACCTCTAATCTTGTATTCTTCCTTTATTGTCATTTTTCTTCTTTCTTTTATCTTCAAGAAACGTTCAGTCAATAAAATTAGTCTCCTCCTTGTGGGGGACTTTTCTTCTTTTCTTTTTCTTTCTTTCTTTCTTCTTCTTTGTAATGAGCTGCGTCTTAACGCGTTGACCTCCCGATGGCAGTGCCCCGTCGAAGCGCTTCCCTTGCCTCAGGGGATTCTGCTGAAGTCTACAACCCAGCAGCTGAAGAAGGAAGTCCTCCATTTAACAAAAAAGTCGAAGAAGACGGAAGGCGAGCTTCGCAGGTTGAGGGAGAGTCATTCCGAAGCCACCACGGAGGCCACCTACTTTCAGAATCTCCACGTGAAGGGGATCATGGAGTACAGTCGGAGGAAGGTGAACTTTGAGAAGGAGCTTGAGGAACACAAGAGGCATGCCAGCGATCAAATTTGGGCTCAAGCCGCCAAAATCAGTTCCCTCAGGGTGGAGCTGTCGGCTGCCCAGGAGAGGATTGGCCAGCTGGAGGAAAGCTCATCCCAACTTTTGACTCGGGCCGACAACGATCGGGAGTGGTCGAAGAAGGTCTCCGACCTCCAGCAGCAGCTCCAGGATGCCGAGGCGAGCTACAATGCGTACCGGGCCGGCTGGCGCAAGCAGGTGGACGAATACAAGGGGAGGCTCCGGATGGCGACCGACGAGATTGCCCGCCTTCAAAGGCGGGTAACTGAAGGGGCTCAATCTGCCTCCGCTCGAGATTCTGACGAACTCCAATCCCTGAGGAGGACCGCAGAAGAACTATCCGTCACTCTTGGAGAGAGGAAGGTCGAGCTGCAGCAATTGAAGATCCAGCTGGTATGCGAGCAGCAGCCGTCAAGGATGCGGAGGCAGAATCCAAGGTCCTGAGAAAAAGACGTCGAGAGGTGGAGAACGAAAGCCAGTGATTTCATCGAAGATACATGGAGATATTAATGAGAGAGAGAGAATTGAAAGCAGAAGTCAAACATTTAAGGGGTTCCCTGGTGAGGGTCGAAGCCGGAAGTCCAAGGTCGGAGGAAGCCAGATCCCTTTAGGGCTCTTTTTGTTCTTCCATCTTCCCATGTATATATTTTTTCTTTTGTTGTTTTGTCTTGTTCTTGTTGTTTAGCCTTTCTTCCTTTAGCCTGCTGGACTTTGTAGTGTGTATTTTGTGAATGAAATGAAAAGGAGATTTTGTGTTACCTCATCCAAGTATTGCATTAAATCATCGTCCGTCGAACTTCTTTTGTCTCTTGACTTGTTCGTCGTCGGTGTCATTTGGAGGTGCCCAGTCGTCGTCATGTTGATTTGCTTTTCTTGTCGTCCATGGCCGTAGGCTCGAGCTTGTAGTCTGAACTTCGCATTACTTTGAAGGGGTCATTATTTTCTTGGCCCGTGTCGAGAGCCTTCCTAGAGACCAGGGATGTTCGGTAGGAGCTCCCATCTTTGTTGAAACGAAGTCCCCCATGTTTTTGGCATAGTTTGTTTTTCATCTGTTGTCGATGTAGTTCATCGCTTTCCTTTTTAATTTTTCTTCTCTTTTTTGAGTGAGGGTCCTCCCCTTGCTTTTCGCGGGGTCGCATAGAGGTGTGGAGGTGCCGTTGAGGAAACTTTTCCCTTTATCCGATCATGTTGGGCGATCGGGTTTTTGTCATCATCAGGATGAGGTCCTTCTATTCTTGACGTAGTCGATCTCAGCTCAGGTTAGGATGAGGTTCTCCTTCTGTTCCCAACGGGGCTGTGGGGGCACATAAAGGTCGTTGCGAGGGCCTCTCCCCCCATCCGATCTAAAAAATTGGGTCTTCGACTTTGCTCATGTCAGGACGAGATTTTTCTCCTGTTCCTAACATGGCTGTGGGGGCACATTAGGGCATTATAGGGCCTCTCCCTCCATCCGATCTAGAAGAATCGGGCCTTTGACTTTGCTCATGTTAGGACGAGGTTCTCCTCCTGTCCCTAACATGGCTGTGGGGGCACATTAGGACGTTGTAGGGCCTCTCCCCCCATCCGGTCTAGAAGAACCGGGCCTTTGACTTTGCTCATGTTAGGGCGAGGTTCTCCTCCTGTCCCTAACATGGCTGTGGGGGCACATAAGGGCATTGTAGGGCCTCTCCCCCCATCCGATCTAAAAGAATCGGGTCTTTGACTTTGCTCATGTTAGGGTGAGGTTCTCCTCCTGTCCCTAACATGGCTATAGGGGCGCATAAGGGCATTGTAGGGCCTCTCCCCCCATCCAATCTAAAAGAACCGGGCCTTTGACTTTGCCTATGTTAGGGCGAGGTTCTCCTCCTGTCCCTAACATGGCCCTGGGGGCACTCAAGGGCCGTTATATGGGCCTCTCCCCCGATCCGATCTTAAAATAATTGGACTTTCATTTTGCTCATGTTAGGACGAGGTTCTCCTCCTGTTCCTAACATGACCATGGGGGTACTCAAGGGCCGTTATACGGACCTCTCCCCCGATCCGATCTTAAAATAATCAGACTTTCATTTTGCTCATGTTAGGACGAGGTTCTCCTCCTGCTCCTAACATGACCTTATTTTAATTGTTCGAAGGGGTTATCCCCAGTCGTAACAAGTCCATGCCAAAAGGGAAAGACATGTAAAGTTGAAAGGAATTTTGATTCAAAGCAAAGTCGTTAGTAGTACATTTATAGGTTTTTCGAGTCCCATGGTCGTGGAAGGTCTGCTTCTCCTTGAGGTCCTCCGGTGATGGAGTCGATGGTCCCAATTGGAGGCCGATCTCCGGACTGCTCCTCCCTCCTTGGTGGTTCAGGTTGTGGCAGGGCCCTTGGCCGATTCTCTCTGCCTCTAGGTCGGTGTCGAACGAACCTGTCGAGCCGACTTCGCCGGATGAGCTCCTCGATCTCGTCTCGGAGCTGGATACATTCCTCCGTGTCATGGTCGTGGTCGTGATGGTAGAGACAGAACTTGTTGGGGTTGTATTTTTCGGGATGTGTGCGCATCCTCTCTGGTCTAGGGAGCTGCTCTCTGACCTCCATCAGCACCTGGGTCTTCGAGGCATTGAGGGGGGCATAGTTGTGAAATCTTCCCAGTGGAGAACCCCGCCGAACTCCGTGGTTCGAACTTCTCTGCCTACATACCCGGAGAGGAGTATGGACACGCTTGTGCCCGGGAGGAGTTCGAGAATGTGGCCGAGCTTCTCTTGGCCCTTTTTTGACTGCGGGCTTACTCGAGTCTCCCACCTGCCGTTCTCTCGCAGTCTCCTCATCCTTCATTTTGAAGGCTTCTTTCGCTCGGACGTACCCTTCCGCCTGAGCCAACAGATCAGCAAAATCCCTGGGGTACTTCTTCTCCAGGGAGAACAAAAGGTCATTCTTCTGAAGTCCGCCCTTCAGAGCGGCCATTGCTACTGACTGGTCCAAGTTTTGGACCTCCAGCGCGGCGACATTGAAATGGTTGATGTAGGCTCGAATGGACTCCCCCTCCCTCTGCTTGATATTGATGAGGGACTCTGAACCCTTCTGGGGGTGCCGGCTGCTGACAAAATAGACCACAAATTGGTGGCTCATCTGATCGAAGGAAAAGATGGTACCCGACTTCAGCGTCGAGTACCAGTTTCTCGCCGCTCCCTTCAAGGTGGATGGGAAGGCTCGACATAGAATGGCGTCGGGTGCGCCATGAAGCAGCATCATCATCCGGAAGGCCTCCAGATGATCAACCAGGTCCGAAGTTCCGTCGTAGCTTTCGAACTGGGGGAGTTTGAAGTTTGGCGGGATCGGTTCCTGCATGATCATTTGAGAAAAGAGAGGGTCAGTGCAAATATCCTCACCATAAGTGGGGGGAGCGTGGCGGAGTTCTTCGTTCTGTCGGTTCATCTCCTGGAGCCTCCGATCCAGGAAATCCTCTCGACTACGGGTCTCGAGGGTCCTCTGGCAGAATGGGGGTAGAGATCTTCCAGGGGTGGAGTCATGATCCGACTGAGGGCTCTCCACCCCCGGGTTCATCTTTTCGGGAAAGACGAGGCGGCTGGCCCAAGTGGCCCGCCCTACTGCCGGATTCTGGTGTTCCGATGACACTCTTTCCAGGCGCACTGATGCCTGCGGCTGCTGCTGCTGTTGTATGGCTTGCACTGCTTCAGTGAGGCCTCTGACCTACTGCGCCAGCAGGTCAAATTGCTCCGCACCAACCGCCATTGTCGGAGGAGGAGGAGGAGGCTAGAAAATTGGAGGTGAGATCGGAGCCTGAGATCTGGCCGCAGAGGCCGTGGATCGTCGTGTGGATGCCTTGCAGGAGGCATCAGGCAAAGACCAAGTGGAGGGAGGAGGAGAGGACGTCGAAAAAGATGCCCGGGGGCGATCCCGTTGAGCGCTCCTTTAAGAATAAGGGTACTGTGAAGACACAGCGCCCTTCCTCTAGCGCCAATCCTGTTGGTGCAAAAATCCGTCTGCGCTGGAGAAGCTGGAGTTGTGGGGGTCGCGGTCGCCGTCGGGACCTGCAAAAGAAGTCTAAACCGGAGGTGGGGTTGCTCCGACAAGACCCTCCGATGCTCAAGTCAGTTCTCTACCTCAACAAGAATGGAGTGCTCGAACAAAAATTTTAGCAGAGCTTTTAGGTAGAAATGAGGGCTTAGAGAATAACGTATCTGGGGTCCCCCTTTTATAGGTGGAGGGGGCAACAGACTGATAGCGATGTCTGTAACCATCTGGCAGTGGGCCATCCAGAGTCAGGAGGAGTTTATTGTGAAGAGTAGTGGAGTGGAATCGTGGCTATCCCCGGGACATGCCATGTGGAATCTATCATGGGGAGTGGAGCGGCGTCCATTGTCGCGACTTGCCAGAGGATGGAAGAACCGCACGGTATCCATCATAGGAAGTGGAGCAGGATCGTGGGTATCATAGCGGTTGGCCAGGGAGTAATGGAGCCGCATGAAATCCATCGCAGGAAGTGGAGCAGAGTCGTGGCCGTTACTGCGGCCATGCCAGGGAGTGCAGGCTTGTCGACCGAAGCTTGACTGGAGTGTCTGGTGGGGAGAGGTGGTTAGCTATCCATTTGAGAGGAGCCCGGAGTTCGGCTCACGTAGGAGCTCGGGCGAAGTCCACCTACAATCAAAGTCAGGGGTGAAGTCCAGCTCCCTTAGGAGTCCGGATGAAGTTTACCAGCAGTCGGGGTCGAGGACGGAGCCTGGCTCCTGTAGGAGTCCAGGCGAAGCTTTCCCGCAGTCGAGGTCGGGGATGAGATCCAGCTCCCGTAGGAGTCCGGGCTGAGTCTACCTGCAATCAAAGTCAAGGATGAAGTCCGGCTCCTTTAGGAGTCCGGACAAAGTTTACCTGTAAGCGAAGTCGTGGATGGAGCCCGGCTCCCGTGGGAGTCCGGCCGTAGTCCGCGTGCAGCTGGAATTGGGAACGAGGTCCGGTTCCCGTAGGAGTCCGGGTGGAGTCTTCCCGCAGCTGGAGCTGGAGACGAGATCTGGCTCCTGTAGGAGCCCGGGCGAAGTCCACCTGCAATCAAAGTCAGGGGTGAAGTCCGGCTCCTTTAGGAGTCCGGACGAAGTTTACCAGCAGTCAGGGTCGAGGACGGAGCCCGACTCCCGTAGGAGTCCAGGCGAAGCTTTCCCACAATCGAGGTCGGGGACGAGATCCGACTCTCGTAGGAGTCCAGGCTGAGTCTACCTGCAATCAAAGTCAGGGATGAAGTCCGGCTCTCTTAGGAGTCCGGACAAAGTTTACCTGGAAGCAAAGTCATGGATGGAGCCTGGCTCCTGTAGGAGTCCGGGCGAAGTCCGCGTGCAGCCGGAATTGGGAACGAGGTCCGGCTTTCATAGGAGTCCGGGTGGAGTCTTCCCACAGCTGGAGCTGGAGACGAGATCTGGTTCCCGTAGGAGCCCGGGCGAAGTCCACCTGCAATCAAAGTCAGCGGTGAAGTCCTGCCCCCTTAGGAGTCCGGACGAAGTTTACCAGCAGTCGGGGTCGAGGACGGAGCCCGGCTCCCGTAGGAGTCCAGGCGAAGCTTTCCCGTAGTCGAGGTAGGGGACGAGATCCGACTCCCGTAGGAGTCCGGGTTGAGTCTACCTGCAATCAAAGTCAGAGATGAAGCTGGCTCCCTTAGGAGTCCAGACGAAGTTTACCTGTAAGCGAAGTCGTGGATGGAGCCCGGCTCCCGTAGGAGTCCGGGCGGAGTCCGCGTGCAGCCAAAATTGGGAACGAGGTCCTGCTCCCGTAGGAGTCCGGGCGGAGTCTTCCCACAGCTGGAGTCGGAGACGAGATCTGGCTCCCGTAGGAGCCCGGGCGAAATCTACCTGCAATCAAAGTCAGGGGTGAAGTCCGGCTCCCTTAGGAGTCCGGACGAAGTTTACCAGCAGTCGGGGTCGTGGACGGAACCCGGCTCCCGTAGGAGTCCGGGTGAAGCTTTCCTGCAGTCGAGGTCAGGGATGAGATCCCGCTCCCGTAGGAGTCCGGGCTGAGTCTACCTGCAATCAAAGTCAGGGATGAAGTCCGGCTCCTTTAGGAGTCCGGACGAAGTTTACCTGTAAGCGAAGTCGTGGATGGAGCCCAGCTCCCGTAGGAGTCCGGGCTGAAATCTGGTAGTTGTAGGAATCTACTGTTGGAGAAGTTCAACCGTTGACGAAGTCCGGGGTAGTTCGGATTGGAGTTGAGCCTGGCTGGAAGAAGTCTGGAGGAAATTCAGGGAACAGCTGATAGTCATAGAAAGTCGGCTGGCGGCGGAGCTTAGTGAGCACTTGGGACGGCTTAATAGATAACTGGGGGAACTCATGTTGAAGGAGCTCGGGTGGTGCAGTGGGAGTTCGTCCGTCGGGGGAATTCAGTCAGCACTGTGGGAATCCGGCCGTTGGAGAAGTCCGGAGAGATACCATCTATGGTCGAAAGCCAGAGGAGTCCTGGGAGGGTCAATCCTGTTAAGAACTTCGGCTGAGGGTATTTTATACCCAACAAATAGCAATATCTTCTATATGAGCAAATTGATATATCCCTTATGATTGCTATAATGAGGGGGAGTAGAGAAATAAATAATCAAAGAGGGAGAGTAAAGAAAAAAAATATGGTATCAAAAAGGGAGAGTAGAGAAAATATGTCCTTTATGCTATCCTTTTTTTCTCTCTTCAAAATTCCTTAAGATCTTAATTGATGCTGTCAAAAAGGGGAGTAGAGAATCAAAAATCGAGATCGAGCAATAAGCAATAGAGAAATAGAATCGAGAGCAATAAGCAAAATTATCAAAGCAAATATGTCAAAGAACCAAAATTGTCAGCAATTTTCAATTTAATCTTCAAAGCAAATGATCTTATAAGCAAATTTCAAATTGATCTTCAAACTACTCATGATGCATTTTATTCAAATAACTGGTTATGATGTTTAAATAATGCATCTTCATAAATTTGAAATTCATGTTCAATACTTTATATATGTTATACTTTGCTTTTGCTCAAGTATTTTGTCATCATAAAAAAGGAGGAGATTGTTGCTCCTTGAATTGATTTTGATGATTACAAAGTATTTGAGGAGGTTACTAATAATTTTGGCTTGAAAAAAGATTTATTGTTTATCAGGGGTAAAATCATAATTTCATCAAGTCCTAACTCGAAATCCTCAAAAGCAAGAACAAAAAATTTGTGATCTATTGGAGGCAATTTCAAAATTTTTGGATGTGTATTTTGAAAGAAAATCATATTTATAAAATTAAGTCAACCCCATGGTCGACTCATGTCAAAAGGGGCTGAACGGCACACTGATTTTTTGGCTGGCACATCCAATTGAGTCGACCCCATAAGTCGACTCCTGTGCATGAGTCGACCTTATGAGTCGATCTCTGTTGCTGTGTACGCTAAAATTATAGAACAGTCATTTTCTATTCTGTGCCACAGAAGTCAACCCCATGAGTCGACTCATGTGCATGAGTCGACCCTATGAGTCGACTCTTATGATGAAAAAACTCCGCAACGATTAGTTTTCAGCTCATTTTTGCTGCATTTAATGCTCA
The DNA here is from genome assembly GCF_000442705.2 of Elaeis guineensis. Taxonomy (NCBI): domain Eukaryota; kingdom Viridiplantae; phylum Streptophyta; class Magnoliopsida; order Arecales; family Arecaceae; genus Elaeis; species Elaeis guineensis. Next base: position 36,088,415 of record NC_026005.2, on the reverse strand, counting down.
TTTAATGATCTCCATTTTGGAGAAATTCAGTGCAGGGGTAAAATGGTAATTTTAATTTTTTTTTAAAATTATTATTTTACAGTGGAAAAATATTAATTAATCTAATTAATTAATATGAATTTATCCTACACTAGGATCTAAATATGATATATAGCATGCATGCATTTAAATTTGAAATTCAAATTTGAATAATAAATACTTTATTGTAATATGTTCAGAATACAATACCTTTGTACGGATAGTAGATCATCGCAATCTGATCATCGTCGGAAGAGTCTGATCATCGTGATGCAGCCACACAGTATGTCTGGCCTCTACGGATCATCCACATGAAGCTTCCGATCTGATCGACTCCTCATGAGTGCTAGCTCATTGTAGAACCCTTTTGACGGCCGATGCCGATCGAACTCCTTCGATCGATGTCTGTCGATTCTTGGGATGCTCTGGATTGTCAACAGACATGCTTGAGAGGATGTTGAAGATCTTCCTAAGATTTTGTGGGCTTACGACACTCGTAACTCACTTTCTCACTTCCTGAACTCCAGGCTAAACCTCTAGGAAACTCACCGGAAACCTTGCACCCACTTTTCTTTCTTTTCTTTTTTCTTCTCTTGGAAGGATATGGACTTCCTTCTCACGCACAAGACTTCTCACGCCCCAAAATTTTTCTCCAAAAATCTTCTTCTTTCACGCCCCACTCTTCTCCTCCTTTTATAACAACGTCAAACGTCTTATCCAAAAGAAAGGATAAAGATGAGTAATTGCACATTTGAATTAAAATCAAATTTTGAATTCAGATGGATACCAACTCATCCCTTATCCACTAAAGGCATAAGGCATGGCTTAAATTGTGCATGGAGTGATTTCATGAGAAATCTTTTCTCATGTAATAAATGGGATGTAAAAAAAGGGATAAGGTGCAAAGATTGATTGCCCATTCAAATTCAAACTTTATTTTGAATTTGAATGGCCAACCAATCATCCTTATCCATTCATATGGCACATTAAAGTGGGGTGTGGAGAGGGCTTGGCGTGAGGAAATAATTCATGAGAAGTTCCTTCTCATGAATTCAAATGGGTGCAATGGAAGTGAGGTGGCGCATGGAGATTGGGTCAAGGTGGTTTAATTATTTAAACCAACCTAATTGAACCAATTAAGTTAGGTCCAATTAGACTAATTTAAATCCAACTTAATTAGGCTTAATTAGGCTCAATAAAATCTTAATCAAATCAGGAATTGACTAAGCCCAACCCCTGATCAAATCAGGGACCAAACCATCTTGACGATTAGGTCAACTCTTAACCTAATCGGGTCAAACCCAACTGAATCCAATTCAATTGAACTTGATCCAAAAATAATTACTCAATCAAATTAAGTTAATTAGCAATCAAATCACTAATTAAACCTCTCATAAATACTGAGTCCAAATTCGATGGGCAATCGGGCATCAGAATTCATCGATATGTAATCCTAATCGAAAAGTCCCAACCAGTGGGACTCTTGACCCCGGTACCCATAATGTGTAGAACTCGTGATCAGAGAATTTTGATTCTCGATCACTGAGTCCCAAACATGTAGGATTCTACATCAGCCATCAGATCAGATAGGAACCTTTAATGTGTGTGACCCCGCAAGTTCGAACCTAAGTTGGTAGCACAAGAACCAATTTTTGTACTAATCGAAGTGACCATCTAGCAATGGTACCTGACATCCGGATAGGTCGAAAAGTCACAATCGCAACACTCAGAACCTACATGAATATGGTTACTGTATAATTTATCCTTTTGACCCCTGTGTTTAGGATGACTCAGGGTTAAACTGTCAACCCTGATCAGATAATCCGAATCGTGCTCAACTCAAACAGTCCTGTGACTCCTTACAAGACTACCCTGGCCAAGGTTTTGCTAAATTGAAACACGATTGTACACAGCTCCTAAACTGGAGTGGTCAATATCATCTTGACACATGCACCGACAAGTCAAGACTTGACTACACCTAGCAGCCTTCCATCACTGAATTAGAAATTCAAATAGTCCAGTGCCTAAGTGCAGTGAGTTGCTTGCAAGTCACCGTGGTGGTCTTAGGTCGGAGGGACATTTATACCCATATTCCATTGGAGCAAATCTTGACGGCAGAAATAGCTCCAGAGTCGGTTACGTTCAGTGCAGATGTACCCTTACATCTCACCTGTATGCTATACCAGTGTCTCCACACTCATTGGTTAAGAGGACAACCAACCTATATGGCACACAACAACCGATGCTTGATAAATATTATCATCCTTGGTAACAACATATCATTTGGTCACGAACAGATTTAAGGACTAAACGATAAATCCTCCTTTGTCGAGTCTAAATAGTCCTAAGGACTTCACCACAACATAGGAGTTCATTAGAAGATGAAACATTTTGTGATGAAAAATACCAAAATAATTTTTATTAATTTATAATTCATGTACAAATACACAACCGTCAACAGACTGACGATTGGCTTTGGGATACTATTTCCAACAATCCCCCACTTGGCCTAAAGCCAATTGGTGCAGTAGCTAATACCCATCTTCGACTTGTAGTTGTCGAACTCCTTCACCGCAATGGCTTTAGTGAATGGGTCAGCCAGGTTCTCCTTCCCGTCGATCTGCTGAAGATCGACGTCACCTCCATCCATAATTTCTCAGATGAGATGGTAGCGACGCAGAATATGCTTTGTCCACTAGTGTGCCTTTGGTTCCTTCGCCTGAGCAATGGCTCCAGAGCTGTCACAGTAGAGCAGAACTGGACCAACAAGGGAGGGTGCTACTTCGAGCTCGGTGATGAATTTTCTCAGCCACATCACTTCTTTGGCAGCATCTGATGCAGCGACATTCTCCGCCTCGCAAACTGAATCAGCCACTATGTGCTGCTTGAAACTTTTCCAGCAGATAGCCCCACCATTAAGGGTAAAAATAAATCCTGACACACTTTTGCTGTCATCGTGATCAGACTGGAAAGTAGAGTCTGTAAACCCTATAAGTCTCAAGTCTGATTCACCATAAACAAGCCACTGGTCCTTAGTATTTCTTAAATACTTTAGGATGGTTTTAACAACCTTCCAGTGATTCTTCCCTGGATCAGATTGGTATCTACTTACTACCCCTAGTGAGTATGCCACATCTGATCGTGTACATGTCATGACGTACATGATAGATCCCACTACCGAAGCATATGGAATCCTACCCATACGCTCTCTCTCTTGAGGTGTTGTCGGACAATCCCTCTTTGAGAGAGAAATTCCATGGCCTATCGGAAGATAGCCTTTCTTGAAATTCTTCATGCTGAACCTCTTCAGCATAGTATCAATGTACGTGGACTGAGATAAACCAAGCAACCTTTTAGATCTATCCCTATAGATCCTCATCCCTAGGATGTAGGAAGCTTCTCCCAGATCCTTCATGGAGAACTGTGACGACAGCCAAATCTTTATTTCCTATAATGCAGGGACATCATTCTCGATTAAGAGAATGTCATCCACATACAATACAAGAAATACTACTACTAGACTATTAGCCCACTTATAAATACATGGCTCTTCTCCGTTCTTAACAAAGCCATACGTCTTGATCGTCTTATCAAAACATATGTTCCAACTTTGTGATGCCTGCTTAAGTCCATAAATGGACCTCTGTAGCCTGCACACCTTAGACTTATCTGTGGATGTGAATCCTTCAGGTTGTATCATATATACCTCTTCATCCAGCTCTCCATTTAGGAAAGCTGTCTTCACATCCATCTACCAGATTTCATAGTCTAGATGGACAGCTATCGCAAGCATAATCCGAATGGATTTGAGCATTGCCACAGGAGAAAATGTCTCGTCATAGTCTATACCATAACATTGACGATATCCCTTGGCAACCAGACGGGCTTTATAGGTTTCCACCTTTTCGTCTGTGCCTCTCTTCTTCTTGAAGACCCACTTACACTCTATGGGTTTTACTCCTTCGGATGGATCAACCAATGTCCACACATCGTTGATCTTCATGGACTCCATTTCGAATTTTATGGCCTCTAGCCATTTCTCAGAGTCAGGTCTCTGCATTGCATCCATGTAGGTGATCGGATCCTCATCATTTTCATCAAGTTTGATAGGATCGTCATCTCGGACCAAGAAATCATAATATCTATCCGGTTGACGTGGTACTCTACCAGATCGCCTTAAGGGTGCTTGAACAATCTGCTCCAGATCTGATCTAACCAAATCCGGTTCAGGTTCAGCAACTTGTGTCAGTTTTTCCATCTGTCGAACTTTGTCAAGTTCGACCTTAGAGGCAACAGTCCCTTCACCAAGGAACTCCTTTTCCAAAAAGATTGCCTTAAGGCTGACAAATACTTTTTGCTCATCAGCTAGGTAGAAGTAATACCCTTTGGTCTCTTTTGGGTACCCTATAAAATTACACTTGTCAGACTTAGGTCCAAGCTTGTCCGTAATTAAACGTTTAACATAAGCCGGACACCCCCAAACCCTAAGGTGCGAGAGTACTGGCTTACATCCTATCCATATCTCATATGGCATTTTGGTTACAGACTTACTCGGAACTCTATTTAGAAAGTAACAAGCCGATTCGAGCGCATATCCCCAGAGGGAGATCAGCAGACCAGTAAACCCCATCATGGATCGAACCATGTCTAACAAGGTCCGATTCCTCCTTTCAGATACACCATTATGTTGTGGTGTTCCAAGAGGAGTCCATTGAGAGAGAATCCCATTCTCTCCAAGATATGTCAGAAAATCATTGGAAAGGTATTCACCTCCTCGATCAGATCGAAGAGTTTTAATACACTTTCCAGTTTATTTTTCAACCTTATTTCAAAATAGTTTGAACATTTCAAACGACTCCGATTTATGCTTCATTAAATAGATATATCCATACCTCGATAGGTCGTCTGTGAAGGTTATGAAGTAGAAATATCCACCTCTTGCACTTGAGCTCATGGGTCCACATACATCAGAATATACCAAACTCAAGAGTTCACTGGCTCGCTCACCTTTTCCAGTAAAAGGTGATTTGGTCAATTTACCAAGAAGACAGGACTCACAGGTTGGAAGTGATTCACAATCACCTACTTCAAGAATTCCTTCTTGAGCCAACCTGTTTATCCTGTTCTTATTGATATGCCTAGCCTATAGTGCCAAAGGTAGACTTCTGACACATTATCTATTCTAGGGCATTTACTGGAGGTTTGAACCACATTAACAGGTTGTGATAGAAAGTAAACTCTATTATAAAGTTGTCCAACAAATATTGTAACACCATTCAAAATGATATTGCAAATGTTTCCTTTTATTAAAAATTGATAACCGTTCGTAGCCAAAAGGCCTACATAAATAATATTTAATAAAAAGCTTGGATAATAGTGACATTCACTCAGAATTATATTTCGAGAATTGATTACAAGGTTCATGATTCCTAATGCTAGAACTGAAACTTTGCTTCCATCTCCAATGTTCAGGAATTTATCATCTTCATCAAATCTCCTACTGACCTGCAGACCCTGCATCGAATTGCAAATATGATAAGGGCTTCCGATATCCAATACCCAGGCAGTAGTATCAAAAATGGAAAAGTTGCAAGGTGTTATCATATAAGTACCTTGCTTCTTCTTCGGTCTGTTCAGGTCTAGGGAAGCAATGTATAGAGGACAGTTCCTCTTTCAGTGCCCCTACTTCTTGCAAAAGAAGCACTCTGCCTGGCTCTGGTCGGGCTTGCGCTTCTTGGTTTGACCCTATGCAGATGTCCCAGCATGCAGCTGCACCTTCTTATTTTTCTTCTTCTTGTTCTTCTTCTTCCCTTTCTTAAAAGGTCGATGACCAGAAGAAGACCCTCCCACAACATTCACCAACTCCTTATGGAGCTGGTGATCCTTCTCAAAGTTCTGCAGCAACCCCAACAAGTCGTGGTAGTTCACTGCAGGCTTTGTCATTCGAAAATGAGTAAGGAAGGGGAAGAAAGACTTGGGTAATGAATTAAGGATCGCATTCTTACCGAGCTGCTCGTGCAAGCCCAGATTACTTAGGCGCTCAATCATTTCGATCATGTACAGTACATGATCAGTGACTGAGGCAACATCCCTCATCCGAGCATTGAAAATGGCACAACTAGTTTTGTGCCTTTCAACGTCGTCAGGCATGCCAAAGGAGTCGTTCAACATTTGAAGCATCTCCTGTGGCTGGGCATTCTCAAACCTGTGGCTGAACTCATCATTCATTGCCGCCAGCATAATGCACCGAAAGGTGGTGCGATCGTTAAGCCACTTCTGGTAAGTGTCTCGGACCGTCCCTCTAGCGTTCGGGGCTGGCTCCTCAGTTGCTGGATCCGTTACTACATAAAGGATCTGCTCATGCTCAAGGATGATTTTTAATTTTCGATACCAGCTATCGAAATTAGGTCCCATGAGCTTGTCATTATCTAATAATGATCGGTGGGATAGGGTAGTGGCCATAGCTGCATAAAGGAAAACCAGACCTCTATTAGTACATAAATTATAAATACTAAAGACTTGGACTTTAGTCTAAAGTTTCTCTCAGTATTTTTACGAACTGGTAGCCTCAACCTCCAATTCGAGGAATTACTTTAATTCCTTGTGGGTACTAGAATCCACACAGACTACACACGAGCCCAACTTTGGTTGGTCAACCCATGTGCATCTATGGGTAGGTTCATAATCAGTTGTTTCTCTAAACAACTTCTAGTAATTGATTTTGCCCCAGAACCTAATCAGTAGGCTTTGGCCTCCACTGAAAAGATCTGGTTAGGTCCAACCATTAACATGATTTGATTTGGTGAATCGGACCAATAAATGATCAGGCCCGACTTTGGCCGGCCAACTTGATCACCATCAGAAAGACTCAAACCAAATTATCATATTATGAATGATAATTCCATTAGTCAATAAGCACCAGGCCTTTGGGCCTCCAATGATTATTAAACTAATGGACTCATTATCACTCACTTAATGGAAGGCTATGACTTAGTTATCAATATAACTTAATCATTTTTAGGGACCTAATAATTTTTGAGGATTTTATTAAAGAATAGATGAGAAAAAAATATCCAGCCAATTTCAATCCTCCCACTGAATTCATCAAGTCAGATTAAAAAAGGATTTAATTAAAGCTGGCATTAGGAGCACCTAAATCAGTCAAACTGATTTACCTAATGACATGGGTGAGCCCTAATCACCAAGTGATCTAATCAAAACCTAATTCACCAGGTTGGCCAGGTAAGTGAGATCAATGGTGGGGATAAGCCATTAACTCGTCAGAGATCGAATCACTGCGAGTAGCTTCCGCTTAAAAATTACTGGTCAAAATGCCAAACTTACCTTAGACACCAACCGGTTCATTAGTTTTAATTTGATCAACTTAGTAAATAGGGTTCCACCGCGTAGCCATGAATTAAGTCCATCTTGATCTAGTTAAAGATATGGACCTATTCAACTACAACTATTGAAGTGCAGTCTAGAGTATCCTTGACCTAATCTAATTCAACTTTTGATTAGATTTGACCAATTACTCTAATTTAGTCCATTTCTTTAAGCTAACCTTAGGTCTAACCCAATTATGGACCTAATCCATTTAACCCATTGACCCATAAGTTTATGCAATTGTCTTAGGTCTTAATTCATAATTCTAAACCTACTAGACAATACTTAATTCTTTTAATTAAGTATTTGGACTGATGGGTCAGGGTTTGGCATTTTGAAAATAATTTTTAAATTTGAAAGGTTTTATTTTTTATTCACCAAATATGTTGACTCATTTCACAAATAGATCAGCACATTTCATAAATAGCAATCCTATTGCTAATTACATAACAAAAAATAACTCAATCAAAATAAATCATGAATATTCTTTTAGATCTAATCTAACACATTCATGATAAATTTCATAATTGAACCTATATAATTAATTTCTTTCACTGCTTCATCTGCATGGGATATAATTGCAGCGGCACCCCTACCACCATAGGAGATCCCATCGAATGGGAGGAGAGGGCCTTTAAACCCTGCTTTTCTCCTATGACCGGACAGCCATGGCAACCAACCCAATTTGATTACTTGCTACTTGGATCAAGTATATCTAAATATACCAATTTTAAAATTTAAATTTTAAATTTCAAATTTTAAATTTTTGAATTTTAAATTTTGAATTTTAAATTTCAAATTTTGAATTTTAAATTTTGAATTTTAAATTTGAAATTTCACCCAAATTTTAAATTTTAAATTTCAAATTTTGAATTTTAAATTTTTGAATTTTGAATTTCGAATTACAAATTACAAATTTTAAAATTTAAATTTTGAATTTTGAATTTTAAATTTTAAATTTAAACTTTTAGATTACAACTTAATCTACACATGTAAATATATATATCATATCTAAGAACCCACTCTGATACCATTTTTGGGAAAATTCAGTGAAGGGGTAAAATGATAATTTTAAAATTTTTTTAAAATTATAATTTTATAATAAAAAAATATTAATTAATCTAATTAATTAATATAAATTTACCTTACACTAGGATCTAAATATGATATATAGCATGTATGCATTTAAATTTGAAATTCAAATTTGAACAATAAACACTTTATTGTAATGTGTTCAGAACACAATACCTTTGTGCGGGTAGTAGATCGCCGCAATCTGATCACCGTCGGAAGAGTCTGATCATCGCGATGCAGCCACACAACGTGTCTGGCCTCTACAGATCATCCACACGAAGCTCTTGGTCTGATCGACTCCTCACGAGTGCTAGCTCGTTGTAGAGCCCTTTTGACGGTCGATACTGATCGAACTCCTTTGATCAATGTCTGTCGATTCTTCAAATACTCTAGATTATCAACAAACATGCTTGAGAGGATGTTGAAGATCTTCCTAAGATTTTGTGGGCTCACGACACTCGTAGCTCACTTTCTCACTTCCTGAATCCCAGGCTAAAACTCTAGGGAACTCATCAGAAACCTTGCACCCACTTTTCTTTCTTTTCTTTCTTTTTCTCTTGGAAGGATATGGACTTCCTTCTCACGCATAAGACTTCTCATGCCCCAAAATTTTTCTCTAAAAATCTTCTTCTTTCATGCCCCACTCTTCTCCTCCTTTTATAACAACGTCAAACATCTTATCCAAAAGAAAGGCTAAAGATGAGTAATTGCACATTTGAATTCAAATCAAATTTTGAATTCAAATGGACACCAACTCATCCCTTATCCACTAAAGGTATGAGGCATGGCTTAAATTATGCATGGAGTGATTTCATGAGAAATCTTTTCTCATGTAATAAATGGGGCGTAAAAAAAGGGATAAGGTGCAAAGATTGATTGCCCATTCAAATTCAAACTTTATTTTGAATTTGAATGGCCAACCAATCATCCTTATCCATTCATATGGCATATTAAAGTGGGGCATGGAGAGGGCTTGGCATGAGAAAATAATTCATGAGAAGTTTCTTCTCATGAATTCAAATGGGTGCAATGGAAGTGAGGTGGCGCATGGAGATTGGGTCAAGGTGGTTTAATTATTTAAACCAACCTAATTGAACCAAATAAGTTAGGTCCAATTAGACTAATTTAAATCCAACTTAATCATAAATACTGAGTCTAAATTCGATGGGCAATCGGGTATCAGAATTCATCGATATGTAACCCTGATTGAAAAGTCTCAACCAGTGAGACTCTTGACCCCGGTACCCATAATGTGTGGAACTCATGATCAGAGAATCCTGATTCTTGATCACTGAGTCTCAAACATGTAGGATTCTACATCAGCCATCAGATCAGATAGGAACCTCTAATGTGTGTGACCCCGCAGGTTCGAACCTAAGCTAGTAGTACAGGAACCAATTCCTGTACTAATCGAAGTGACCATCTAGCAATGGTACCTGATGTCTGGATAGGTCGAAAAGTCACAATTGCAACACTCAGAACCTACATGAATATGGTTACTGTATAATTCATCCTTTTGACCCCTGTGTTTAGGATGACTCAGGGTTAAACTGTCAACCCTGATCAGATCATCCGAATCATGCTCAACTCAAACAGTCTTGTGACTCCTCACAAGGACTACCTTGGCCAAGGTTTTACTAAATTGAAATACGACTATACACAGCTCCTAAATTAGAGTGGTCAATCCCATCTTGACACACACACCGATAAGTCAAGTACTTGACTACACCCAGCAGCCTTCCATCACTGAATTAGAAATTCAGGTAGTCCAGTGCCTAAGTGCAGTGAGTTGCTTGCAAGTCACCATGGTGGTCTCAGATCGGAGGGACATTTATACCCATATTCCATCGGAGCAAATCTTGATAGCAGAAATAGCTCCAGAGTCGGTCACATTCAATGTAGATGTACCCTTACATCTCACCTGTATGCCATACCAGTGTCTCCACACTCATTGGTTAAGAGGACAACCAACCTATATGGCACACAACGACCTATGCTTGATAAACGTTGTCGTCCTTGGTAACAACGTATTATTTGGTCGCGAACAGATTTAAGGAATAAATGACAAATCCTTCTTTGTCGAGTCTAAATAGTCCTAAGGACTTCACCACAACATAGGAGTTTATTAGAAGATAAAATATTTTATGATGAAAAATATCAAAATAATTTTTATTAATTCATAATTCATGTACAAATATACAACCATCAACAGGCTGACGATTGGCTTTGGGACACTATTCTCAACACTCCAATGGCTCTAAATCTACCCAGATTACTCTCCACCATCATTTGAAGTTATAAAAGGCACTTAAAGGAGGAAATAAACAAGGTTTTTCAAGCATTTATTTCAGCCCTAAGCAAAGAGCCCTCTTGAAGTTAAAGAAGCTTTCATTTCTAGTTCACCAACCCCTCAAGAGCTCATTCAAGTCTTCAACCACCTTGAGAGAAATTAGAAAAGCTTCCTTCTTATTGTATAAAGTGCATTTAAAGTTTTATTTACTCATTAAAGGAGCTAAATTTATATTTTCATGTGATTAACTCACATACTCTATTTTGTCTTAATCTTTAGTTTTGGAAGGATTTCAAAACTTGGAAAGATTGATTCAAACCTTGAATCGAATTGAATTAGATTGGTTTGTACCCAAAAAATAAGTATTCTAACTTGGGATAGCTAGAGTCAGAGGTACCAACATTGTATTCTTGTTGAATACGATTTAGTGGATTTGAATTTCCAAGTAGGAGCTTGGAAGATTGGATCTTAAATTGGGTTGCTTAGTGGTTTCGTTTAGCCGATGCTAATTAGATCGATCATATGATGACTGATTAGATGAGATCAAAATCTAAATCTCCCCATAAATATTAAGTCTATAGATCTTCCACCGTTGTAGATGTGCGAGCGTGCTACCGACGTTGATTGTTCTCGACTGGTTACAATGGTTTAGTGCATTGAGAATATACAACCACTTTATTAGCAAAGAGTTGCTCTAGGGTAAGGATGGGATTAGGTCCAATAGCTGTTAGGTGAGGGACCCAATGACGGTCTTGCACCTGCTTGTGAATGGTGAGTCGGGCTTAATTAAGAAGTATGGGCAATAACTGCTAGATGAGCTCACATAACTTAGAGACCAAGTCGCTACAATATGCTTAAAGAAGCATCTGGGTAAAGAGTTGCCTATGCATCGGTGTGCATGTTACCAATAACTGTTAGGTGAGGTACATGTCATCGGTGGAACCGCAACATCCACTAAAAATTCTTTATCGCATTAGGGTTTTCATTTTCTTCCGGAGGGTGGAGGGATCCGATAAATTAATGGGAGTCATTGTTTGCATCCTAAAGTCTCTAGAAGCAAATACAACATTAAGTACAAAAGTCTAACTTAAATCTCTACTCTCACAGTTAAACAATATTAGTCTCAAATTCTCTAGCCTGCATCCTTGAAACCAATCGTTTGTCCGGTATAAATTACAAAGACTAGCTTAGAAACCTCAAGATTATCCTGACCTTCAAAAAATTAGGTCATGTACTCGATCAGGAACACAGAGTGCTACCAAACCATCCTACTACTGAGCAAAGGGTTGCTTTTGAGGAGTGGACGGATAAAGACAGTCAAGTTAAGTGTTATATGCTGGCATCTATGTCAAACGAGTTACAAAGCCAGCATAAATATATGCCACTGCCAAGGCCATGATCACTCACCTACAAGAGTTGTATGGTGAGCAAAGCCGCACAGCGTGCTTCGAGGTGTCCAAAAGACTCTTCAATCTGAAGATGTGCAAAGGGCAGTCAGTCTATGAGTACTGTATGATAGTGATCAAGGATATTGAGGAGCTTGAGAAGCTCAGGCTAGAAATACAAAAAGAATTATAGATGGATCTGATCCTTCAATCCCTTATAAGTTCATATAGTCAATTTATTATAAATTTTTATATGAATAAGCTTGGTTGCACTATACCCGAGCTGGTCAATATGTTAGTCACTACGAAAGGAACCCTGAAGAGTTCAAGGGGCACTATTCTTGCTGTGGAGCAGACTTCTTCCAAAAAAAAGTCTATTGGGAAGAAGAAAGCAAAATCTGCTAAGAAGTAGAAAAAAGAGAATAGGCCAAAGAAGGAAGTTCCTAGTAAGGCTGAAGCAAAGAAAAAATATTTTCATTGCCATGCTGAAGGCCATTGGAGGAGGAACTGTCCAAAATACCTAGAGAGCATAAAGACAAAAAGGGTGATAAACCTTTCGAAGGTATGCTCATAATTGAATCTAACCTTATGGTTTCTTCTGTTTCTAGTTGGGTATTAGACTCTGGCTCGAGTGCTCATATATATACCTTAATACAGGGTCTGATAGAAAGTAGGAGGTTGAGAAAAAGTGACATGATCTTTCGGGTTGGCAATGGAGCAAAGATTACTGTAGAGGCTGTTGGCACTTACCCTTTTTGATTTCCATATGGTGTTAGATTAGATTTAAAGAACTATTATTATATTCCTATAGCTAGTCAGAATTTAATTTTCATATCTGTTCTAGCACAGGAAGGTTTTGAAATTAGTTTCAATAAAGATTTTTATTCCATTTGTTTACGAAATAAATTGGTTGTATGAGGTCTTTTAATTAACAGTCTTTATCACTTGCTTATTGATGTGAATGTGAACTTAAACAAGCAAATAGTGAGTACTGTAGGCCAAAAGAGATCCAGAGATGAAATTAATTGGAAGTACTTGTGGCACCATAGACTAGGCCATATTGGAGAGGACAGGATAAATAGACAGAAAAAAGATAGGATCTTTGGCTCTCTTAATCCAGAGTCGTATCCAGCTTGCGAATCTTATCTTCGAGAAAAAATGATCAAGTTATCCTTCATAGAACATGGGGAAAGGGCCATTGAGTTACTTGCCCTAGTACACATCGATGTGTGTGGGCCATTTGATGTGCATGCCAGTGGTGGTTATACCTACTTCATTACTTTTATCGATAATCTGTCTAGGTACGGATATGTGTATCTGATGAAACACAAGTATGAGACCTTTGAAAGGTTCAAGGGATTCAAACATGAAGTAAAAAAGCAAACAAGTAAACCTATTAAGGTTCTTCGATCTAATCGAGGAGGTGAATACCTTAGTCAAAAATTTTTAAGATATCTTAAGGACAACAACATAGTCTCTCAATGGATGCCTCCTAGAATACCTTAGTTCAATGGAGTATCCAAAAGGAGGAACGAACCCTATTGGATATGGTCAGGTCCATGATGAGCTTCATTGATTTACCCTTATATCTCTGAGGACATGCTTTGTTAACCGTAATTCACCTATTAAATAGGGTTCCATCAAAGTCCATTTCTACTACACCGTATGAGATATGGTTCGATAAAAAGTCGAGTCTAGATTATCTTAAGACCTGGGGATTCTGGCCTATGTCAAAAGATAGATGGTGGATAAGTTAGAGGATAGATCTATTATAGCTCATTTTATAGGGTATCCTAAAGAATCCATATGATACTACTTTTACTTTCTACAAAACCATAATGTGATTGTGAGTCAGAATGTCATATTCTTAAAAAAATAATTTATCTAGGATGGTGGCAGTGGGAGGTTAGTTGACCTCGAAGAAAAGGTCTCTAAAGAACCAAGAGCTATAGATCCTCAGGAATCCATTATCTATGAGCCAGTAGTAGATGTTCCTCAACCACCTCGTAGATCTAGCTATTGGAACCAGATCTAGGGTTTCAGGGTTAGATCTTGAAATTTTTTCAAGATCAGACAGCGGAAGACTAAAATAAATCAAAATTTATCTTATAAAATCAGAGAATCCCTAAATCTAAGATCCTATTACATGATTATTACATGGTGTTAAATCAAAAATTAAAATATAAAGAGCAAGAGCTACATGTTGATCATATCAACATGTTTCTATGCTACATCTAATGTATGTAAAATATAATAAATCAGATATATTACCTTGCAAGTTAGACATTCTAACTTTGCTGATCTAGGCTTGAGGATGATGTTGCGAGCCGCACACGCATTCGGCCTCTAGGAGTCATCCATACGAGCCCACAAATTATGATCAAACATCTTGGTCCAGGAAATCAGCACAATATACTAGTACTGTGCTGATCCTTCTTCGATGGTCGATCAGATGCCTTCTTCTTCTTGATTTGGACTCTTCCAAAGATGAAAAGTAGGAGAAGAAGTTTTAGATATGAGATACTCTTAGAAAACTCACAGATTGAGGAAGGAAAGAGCTGAACTCAGCAACCCTAGAAGAAGACCTTCTTCTTCTTCTCTTTGCTCTAACCCAGATACTTAGTTTTGTGTCTACTATATCTCCATGCCCCAATACTCTTTCTCTCTAATTTTCACACACCCCAAAGGTATCTCAATGCTCTACAATCTATAAAAATTTCAAGAAAAAATTCATCTTAAATAAAGAGATATGAAGAATCCTTATCTAGGTCAAATACCTAGTCAAGGAAAATCTAAACAGAGAAAGACAAGGGGTGCCCAACTCATGGGCAACCCCTCCTTCTTTTTCTACCATGGACTACCAACAAAAGGTGCATAATATGTGATATAAAAGCCATGAAAATCTTAAAAAAATTTGATTAAAATCAGTGCCATAAGGAAAGAGTTTTGGTTTCCTAAAATTCTATCTCATAGAATTTGAAATCCAAATTAATTCCTACTTTGACTTGGTCCACAACCACATTCCATGTAAGAGAGAAAGAGTGGAAAGCTTTGAGCATGCGTGAAGGCCTAGGAGAGAAGGTTTTGTCACACAAAATAAGAGAGAGTGGGCGTGGGGGCTAAGGTGGTGCAAGGTAGTCTTACTAGGATTTAATCTATGACTTGTTCAAATTTGGTTTCTCAAACCAAAACAAACCAAAATCAAATCAACCCAATTAAAATAGGTCTTAATCCAATTAAGTATCTAATTTAATTAGATTAAATTATATTTAAATCTGATTTAATTTTTTAATCAAATTAAAAATTAGGTTGACCCAAGTCCTAATTGAACTAGGAATAGTTTTTTCTAACACTTGGCTTATCCAATAAACCAATTGGATTTGATCCAATCAAGCCCAAATAAAATTTAATTAAATTATATTTAATTAGACTTAATCTCAACCCATTGGCTTAATCAAATTAAGCTAATTAGCAATCGAATTGCTAATCGATCCTCCTGCAATACTTGCACTAGGTTAAATGTCAATCATATTGATCGTTTAATCCTAGAACGATTCTTAATCGTTGATCAACCATCTGATTGGATCGTGAACTCTAATGTGTATAATCTCATAAGTTTGAATCTAAGCTGGTAGTACAAGAATAAATTTTTGCACCAATCGAAGTGACCATCTAGCAATGGTATCCAACAGCCGGATAGGTCGAATGTGTAGAACAACATCCTTAGAACCCATGCGGATATAGTTTCCATATAATTCATCCCCTTGACCAAAATGCTCATAGGATACTTCAGAGTTCTACTATTAACTCTGATCAGGTTGTCCACATTGTATTTCAAAATATCAAATCTATCTGATGGATTATCCTGATCAAGATTTTGCTAAATTGAAATACAGTGACTCATTCTTCTCCAACTCTTGGAGTGGTCAATCCCATCTTGATCACACTCTGACTTTGCAAGTACTTGATTGTACCCAGAAGCCTTCCATCACTGAATTAAAAATTCAGTTAGTCCAATACCAAAGCACAGTGAGTTGCTTGCAAGTCATTGAGGCGATCTCAGGTCTAAGGGACACTTATACCTATATCCCATCAAAGACATTCTCGATAGCAGAATGCTCTGGAGTTAGTCACATTTCATGATGATGTACCCTTATATCTCACCTGTATACCATACCAGTGTCTCCACACTCTTTGGTTAAGAGGACAACCAACCCATATGGCCTACAGCGACCTATGCTCGATAGAAGCTATCATTTTTATTGACAGCCTATCATTTGGTCGTGAACAGTTTTAAGAATTAATCGATAAATCTTCTCTTTATCGAACCTAAATAGTCCTAAGGACTTCATCATAACAATAGAGTTCATTAGAAGATTGACGATTGGCTTTTGAGACGTATTTCCCAACAACTCTCACTTGTCCTAAAGCCACTCGGCACAGTACTAATACCCATCTTCGACTTGTGATTGTCGAACTCCTTTATCACCAGGGCTTTAGTGAAGGGGTCAGCCAGGTTCTCCTTTTTGTCGATCTTCTGAAGGTCGATATCACCTCGATCCATAATCTCTTAGACCTAGGCGGAAGCGACGTAAAATGTGCTTCGTCCACTGGTGTGCATTGGGTTCTTTCATCGGAGCAATGGCACCAGTACTGTCGCAATAGAGTAGAATTGGACCATCGAGGGAGGTTGCTACTTCGAACTCGATGATGAATTTTCTCAGCCACACAGCTTCCTTCACGGTATCTGATGCTGCGATATACTCTGCCTCACAAACAGAGTCTGCCACAGTATGCTGCTTGAAACTCTTCTAGCAGATGGCTCCACCATTCAGAGTAAAGATATAATCCGACATGCTTCTACTATCATCATGGTCAGATTGAAAGCTGGAGTCTGTGAACCCCACAAGTTTCAGATCTGACTCGCCATAAACCAACCATTGATCCTTAGTATTTCTCAAATACTTAAGGATGGCTTTAACCACTTTTCAATAGTTTTCTCCAGGATTAGATTGATATCTACTCACTACTCCTAGTGAGTATGCCACATCTGGCCTTGTACATATCATGGCGTACATGATAGATCCCACGATCGAAGCATATGAGACTCTACTCATACGCTCTCTCTCTTCAAGAGTTGTCGGACAATCTTTCTTAAAGAGAGAAATTTTATGGCCTATCGATAGATAGCCCTTCTTGAAATTCTTCATGCTGAACCTCTTCAGCATAGTATCTATGTACGTGGACTGGGATAACCCAAGCATCCTTTTAGATCTATCCCTATAGATCTTCATCCTTAGGATATAGGATGCTTCACCCAAGTCCTTCATGGAGAACTGCGATGATAATCAAACTTTTATTCTATGTAGTGCGGGGATATTATTCTCGATTAAGAGAATGTCATCCACGTACAAGACAAAGAATACCACAACTGGATCATTTGCCCATTTATAGATGCAGGACTCTTCTCCGTTCTTAATGAAGCCATACATTTTGATCACCTTATCAAAATGCATGTTCCAACTCTGAGAAGCTTGCTTCAATTCATAAATGGATCTTTGAAGCTTGCACACTTTAGACTCATTTGTGGATGTAAACCCCTCAGGTTGTATCATATACACCTCTTTGGTTAGCTCTCCATTCAGGAAAGCTATCTTTACATCCATCTGCCAGATCTCATAATCCAAATGGGCAGCTATTGCAAGCATTATCCGAATGGATTTGAGCATTGCCACAGGAGAGAATGTCTCGTTATAGTCAATACCATAATGTTGACGATACCCCTTGGCAACCAAACAGGCTTTATAGGTCTTCACTTTTTCATCTATGCCCCTCTTCCTTTTGAAGATCCATTTACACCCAATGGGTTTAACCCCTTCAGCTGGGTCAACCAATATCCATACATCGTTGACCTTCATAGACTCCATTTTGAATTTCATGGCTTCAAGCTATTTCTCATAATCAGATCTCTGCATTGCATCTATATAGGTGATCGGATCCTCATCATTCTCATCGAGTTTGATGGGATCATCATCCTGGATCAAGAAACCATAGTATCTGTCCGACTGATGTGATACTCTATCGGATCATCTTAATGGTGCAGGTACATTAGGCTCCAAATCTGATCTAATCAAATCCGACTCAGGTTCAGCTATTGGTGTCGATCCTTCTACCTGTTGAACTTTATCAAGTTTAACCTTAGAGGCAACGGTTCCTTCACCAAGGAACTCTTTTTCTAAAAAGTTTGCCTTAAGACTGACGAACATCTTTTGTTCATCAGCATGGTAGAAAAAATATCTTTTAGTCTCTTTGGGATACCCTATAAATGTGCATTTGTCAGACCTAGGTCCAAGTTTATCTGTAACTAACCGTTTGACATAGGTCGGGCACCTCCAGACCCTAAGGTGTGAAAGTACTGGCTTACGTCCTGTCCATATCTCATATAAAGTCTTAATTACAGACTTACTTGGAACCCTATTTAACAGATAACAGGCCAATTTGAGTGCATATCCTCAGAAGGATATTGGCAAGCTGGCAAAATCCATCATGGATCGGACCATATCTAACAGAGTCTGATTTCTCCTTTCAGACACACCATTATGCTGTGGTGTTCCTGGAGGAGTCCATTGAGAGAGAATCACATTCTCTCCTAGATATGTGAGAAATTCATTAGAAAGGTATTTCCCTCCTCAGTCAGACCGAAGAGTTTTAATATTCTTTCCAGTTTGTTTTTCTACTTCACTTCGAAATCGTTTGAACATTTCAAATGAATCCAACTTATGTTTCATCAGATAGACATATCCATATCTAGAGAGATTATCGATGAAAGTAATGAAGTAGAAATATCCACCTCTAGCACTTGTACTCATAGGCCTACATACATCAGTATGTACTAAGCCCTTGAGCTCAGTAGCTCTCTCACCTTTTTCAGTAAAAGGTGACTTGGTCATTTTACCAAGAAGATATGACTCACAGGTTGGAAGTGATTCACAATCACTGACTTCGAGGATTTCCTCTTGAGTCAACCTGTTTATCCTATTCTTATTTATATGACCTAGCCTACAGTGCCATAAGTAGATATCTGATACACTATCTAATCTAGGGTGCTTGCCAGTAGAATAGACTACATTAACAGGTTGTGATAACATATACACACCATTGTTCAAATATCCACAAAAAATAGTAACACCATTCATAATGATATTACAAACTTGTTTTTTTATTAAAATTTCATAATCATTTTTGGCCAAAAGGCCTATAGAAATAATATTTAAAAAAAAATTGGGACAGAAATGACAATCATTAAGAACAACGGTATGGGACTCAAATACAAGTTTCAAGATTTCTAATGCTAGAACTGGAACTGATCTTCCATCTCCAACATTCAGGAACCTCTCGTCTTGCTCGAATCTCCTACTGACCTGCAACCCCTGCAATGAATTGCAAATATAGTAAGGGCTATCGATATCCAATACCCAGTCAGTTATATCACAAATAGAGAAATTACAAGGAGTTATCGTATAAATACCTTGTCCAGCAACAGCTTGCTTCTTTCTCTGCTTGTTCGGATCTAGGAAAGTAATGTACTAAGGACAATTCCTCTTCTAGTGCCCTCGCTTCTTGCAAAAGAAGCATTCAGCTTGACTCTTATCGGGCTGGATCTTTCTGATCTAATCCTGCACTTATGTCCCAGCCTGAACTTGCACCTTCTTCACTTTCTTCTTCTTGTTCTTCTTTTCTTTCTTAAAGGGTCGAGAATCAGAAGACGAACCTCTCACTAAGTTCACCGACTCCTTATGGAGTTGGTGATTCTTCTCAAAGTTCTGAAGCAACCCCAGTAGCCTGTGGTAGTTTACTTCAGGCTTTGTCATTTTATAATGAGTGAGAAATGGGAGATAAAACTTGGACAGTGAGTTCAGTATTGCATCTTTCCCAAGCTGCTCATGCAAGAAAAAGCCGAGCTTGCTCAAACGCTCCATCAGCTCGATCATGTACAATACATAATCAGTGACAGAGGCACCATCCCGCATTTTGGCATTGAAGATGGTACAACTAGTCTTGCACCTCTCCACATCATCGAGTGTGCCAAAGGCATCCTCCAACACTTGAAGCATGTCCTTTGGCTGAGTCATCTCAAATCTGTGACTGAACTCATCGCTCATGGCAGCCAGCATGATGCAGCACACCGTGGTCCGATCATTGAGCCACTTCTGGTAAGTGTCTCTAACTATTCCACGTGCATTGACAGTTGCCTCCTCAGGTGCAGGATCCGTTATCACATATAGGATCCGTTCATGCTCCAGGACTATCTTCAACTTTCGGTACTAGCTATCGAAGTTAGGTCCCACCAACTTATCATTGTCCAACAATGATCGGAACGATAGGAAAGTGGCCATATCTACACAAAGAAAAATCATAACCTAATTAGTAATTGATTCATTAAACCTAAATATTTGGACTTTAATCAAAAAGTTTCTCTCACTATTTTATTCAAATTGGTAGCCTCTACCTCCAATTCGAAAAATTACCCTAATTCTTTAGTGGGTACTAAAATCCACTTAGACTACACACAAGCCCAACTTTGGTTGGCCAACCCATGTACATCTAAGGGTAGGTTCATAACCAATTATTTTTCTAAATAATTTTTAGTAATTTTAATTTTGCCTCAGTCCCTAATCAGTAGGCTTTGGCCTCTACTAAAAAGGTCTGGTTAGGTCCAACCATTAACATGACCATACTTGGCCCATCTAGCCAATGAATGATTAGGTCCAACTTTGGTTGGCTAACCTAACCACCATTTAGAAAGATGCAGTCAAAAAATCATATTATGAATGATAATTCCATCAGTCGATAAGCACCAGGCTTTTGGACCTCCAATGATTATCCAACTGATGGACCCATTATCATCCACTAATGGGAGGCTATGATCTAGTTATCACCATAACTATTTCATTTTAAAGATCTAATAATTTTAGAAGATTTAATTGATTTAAAGGAGGAGGTCAGATGAACCAGCTTATCATGATCCTCCTACTGGCTTCACCAAGTCAGCTTAAGGGAGAACATTAAAAGGGCTGGTTTAGGAGCACCTAAATCAGTCACACTAATTTACCTAGCTAACATGGGTTAGCTTGAATAGTCAAGTGATCCGATCAAAATATAATTTCACCAAGAGGTCAGATAAATTCGATCGATAGGAGGGTCTGCCAAAGCTTGCCTTAGACACCATTAAAAATGGTCAGGTAAGCGGGCTGCCAATTAAAAATCACCGGTCTGGTTTACCTTAGTCACCAACTGGTTTAATTAGTTTCGATTAGATCAACTTAACAGTTCATGCTAGATTGCTTAGCCAAGAATCAAGTCCATTTAATTCTCGTTAAAGACATAGACTTGAACAACTATAACTATTGTAATTGATCTAGAAAATCCTTGACCTAATCTAAGACAACAATTGATTAGATTTAGTCAATTCTCTAATTAAGTTCATCTTTTTAATCTAACCTTAAGTATAACCCAATTAATAGACCTAATTCCCACTAACCCATTAACCCAATGTGTTATGGTTTGTGTCTTAGGTTCTTCAATTTATAATCCTAGAACCTAATCAAGCAACTTCTTAATTCTCAATTAAGTTTTGGGCTGAGGGTTGGGGTTCGGCTTTTCGAAAATAATTTTTATATTTATAAAATATTTTTACAACATGGTTCTTACCAACCAAGTTGCATGTTTGATTCATAATCAAAATGCAAGTGAAATAAGCATGAAACTACTTTAGATCTAATCTAAACAGGTTCATGTAATTGAAACAATTTCAACTTTAAACTGCGCAAATTTTTCAGACAAAAATATATGATGGTTCTTTGCGTGGAAATTATTAACAACAAGATTTTATTTTAGATTTAAATATCTTTTAAATCTAATAAATTATAAATTTAATCTAGATCATATCTAACAAATTTATGATTAAAGATAGATCTACACGAACTAGGATAATCTTTGCACTGCAAGGGGTAAACCTAACAGCAGGACAACCTACAGTTCGTGATTGATCTAAAAATTTTAATTTCAAATTTAATAATAAAATTATAAATTAAATTTAATCTAAAAAATAACCTAAGCATATATTAATAATCATGTAATAAATAATCTAGGCTCTGAAACCAATTGTTGGAACCAGATCTAGGGTTTCAGGGTTAGATCTTGAAATTTTTTCAAGATCAGACAGCGAAAGACTAAAATAAATCAAAATTTATCTTATAAAATTAGAAAATCTCTAGATCTAAGATCTTATTATATGATTATTATATGATGTTAAGTCAAAAATTAAAATATAAAGAGTAAGAACTACATGTTGATCATATCAACATGTTTCTATGCTACATCTAATGTATGTAAAATATAATAGATCAGATCTATTACCTTACAAGTTAGACATTCTAACTTTGCTGATCTAGGCTTGAGGATGATGTTGCGAGCCGCACATGCATCCGGCCTCTAGGAGTCATTCACACGAGCCCACGAATCACAATCAAAAGTTTTGGTCCAAGAAATCAGCACAGTATGCTAGTACTGTGCTGATCCTTCTTCGATGGTCGATCAGATGCCTCCTTCTTCTTGATTTAGACTCTTCTAAAGATGAAAACTAGGAGAAGGAGTTTTAAATATGAGACACTCTCAGAAAACTCACAGATGGAAGAAGGAAAGAGGTGAACTCAGCAACCCTAGAGAAGATCCTCTTCTTCTTCTCTTTGCTCTAACGTAGATACTTAATTTTGTGTCTACTATATCTCCAGGCCCTAATATTTTTTCTTCTTGATTTTTACACACCCCAAAGGATTCTCAATTCTCTATAATCTATAAAAATATCAAAAAAAAATTCATCTTAAATAAAGAGATATGAAGAATCTTTGTCTAGGTCAAATACCTAGTCAAGGAAAATCCAAACAGGGCAAGACAAGGGGTGCCCAACTCATGGGTGCCCCCTCCTTCATTTTCTACCATGGACCACCAGAAAATGGCACACAATATGTGCCATAAAATCCATAAAAATCTCAAAAAAAATCTGGATAAAATCAGTGCCATAAGGAAAGAGTTTTGGTTTCCTAAAATTCTATCTCATAGAATTTGAAATCCAAATTAATTCCTACTTTGACTTGGTCCACAACCACATTCCATGTAAGAGAAAAAGAGTGAAAAGCTTTAGGCATGTGTGAAGGCTTGAGAGAGAAGGTTTTGTCGCACAAAATAAGAGAGAGTGGGCGTGGGAGGCTAAGGTGGCGCAAGGTGGAATCCTAGTCTTACTAGGATTCAATCTATGACTTGTTCAAATTTGGTTTCTCAAACCAAATCAAACCAAAACCAAATCAATAAAATTAAAATAGATCTTAATTTAATTAAAAATATAATTTAATCAGATTAAATTAGATTTAAATTTGATTTAATTTTTTAATCAAATTAGAAATTAGGTTGACCCAAGTCCTAATTGAACTAGGACTAGTTTTTCTTTGCACTTGGCTTATCCAATAAACCAATTGGACTTGATCCAATCAAGGCTAAACTAAATCTAATTAAATTATATTCAATTAGACTTAATCTCAGCCCATTGGCTTAATCAAATTAAGTCAATTAGCAATCAAATTGCTAATCGATCCTCTTACAACACTTGTACTAGGTTAAATGTCAATCGTATCGGTCGTTTAACCCTAGAACGATTCTTAATCGTTGATCAACCATCCAATCAGATCATGAACTCTAATGTGTATGACCTCATAGGTCTGAACCTAAGTTGGTAGTATAGGAATAAATTTTTATACCAATCGAAGTGACCATCTAGCAATGGTACCCGACGGTCGGATAGGTCGAATGTGTATAACAACATCCTTAGAACCCATGCGGATATAGTTCCCATATAATTCATCTCCTTGACCAAAATACTCATAAGATACCTCAGAGTTAAACTGTCAACTCTAATCAGATTGTCCACATTGTATTTCAAAATATCAAATCTATCTGATGGATCCTGGCCAAGATTTTGCTAAATTGAAATACAGCGACTCATTCTTCTCTAACTCTTGGAGTGGTCAATCCCATCTTAATCACACTCTAACTTTGCAAGTACTTGACTATACCCAGAAGTCTTCCGTCACTGAATTAGAAATTCAGTTAGTCCAGTACCAAAGCACAGTGAGTTGCTTGTAAGTCACTGAGGTAATCTCAGGTCTAAGGGACACTTATACCTATATCCCATCAGAGACATTCTCGACAGTAGAATATTCTAAAGTTGGTCACATTCAATGATGATGTACCCTTACATCTCACCTGTATACCATATCAGTGTCTCCACACTTCTTGGTTAAGAAGATAACCAACTCATATGGCCTACAGCGACCTATGCTCGATAAAAGCTGTCATCCTTATTAACAGCCTATCATTTGGTCATGAACAGTTTTAAGGACTAATTGATAAATCCTCTATTTATTGAATCTAAATAGTCCTAAGGACTTTATCACAACAACTGAGTTTATTAAAAGATAAAAATTTATGATGAAAATACCAAAAATATATTTTATTTATTAACAAATCAATTACAATACAAGGTTGCTCAACCGTCAACAGATTGATGATTAACTTTTGGGATATATTTTTCAACACTAGCAAGGTCTCCCGACCTCCTGAGAGATATATGGGTATGCTTACAGAGGAAGTAAAAAAAATATTTCTTAGAGGAGATAGAGGTCATAGTGATTATCCTACCACTTTTGACAAGACGATGTCTGATATCAATTTTAAGAAATGATTAGATGCTATGAAGTCAGAAATTGACTCGATGCACTCGAATTAAGTTTGGACCTTAGTGGATCCACTTGAGGGTATTATACCCATTGGGTGTAAATGGTCTACAAAAGAAAAGTAGGTGCCGATGGTAAGGTAGAGATCTATAAAGCTAGATTTGTAGCTAAAGGTTATAGCCAGCGTGAGGGCATTGACTATCAGAAAATCTTCTCATCCGTAGCTATGCTAAAATCCATCCGCACCCTCCCTACTGTTGTAGCTTACTATGATTATGAAATTTGACAGATGGATGTGAAAATTACTTTTCTGAATGGATATCTTGAGGAAGATATCTATATGGAGCAGCCTATGGATTTCACGTCTGGTGATGGTGATCACAGAGTCTGCAAGCTGCAAAGATCTATATACAGATTAAAGTAAGCTTCTCAGAGTTGGAACTATTATTTTGATGAGGCAATCCAGTCATTTGATTTCATCAAAAATAAAGAGAAACTATGTGTATGTAAAAGGGTTAGTGGAAGTGCGATAACATTACTCGTATAGTACGTGGATGATATTCTCCTCATTGAGAATGATATTTCCATACTGACCATGGTCAAAAGATGGTTGTCCAAGAAATTCTCTATGAAAGATCTAGGAGAAGTATCCTATATTCTCAAAATAAAGGTCTATAAAGATAGACCTAAATGGATGCTAGGCCTATCACAAAAGCTGTACATAGAGAAAGTACTGAAGAGGTTCAGCATGAAAAACTCCAAAAGAAAATTTTTATCTCTTAGGCATGGCATTAATCTTTCCAAGATGATGTGTCCAACCACATCTGAGGAAGTGCAATGCATGAGTAGGATCCCTTATGCCTCGATAATAGGGAGCCTCATGTACGTCATATCATGAACTCAACCTGATATTATCCTTACTGTGAGTGTCACAAGTAGATATCAGTCAAATCTAGGTGAGGAGCACTAGATAGCTGTGAAGAACATCCTTAAGTACTTAAGAAGGACTAGGGATTTGTTCTTAGTCTTTAGAGGAGATTCTGAGTTGTGAGTCGAGGGGTACACTGACCCAGACTTCATGTCTAATCCTGATGATAAAAAATCTACATCGGGATATGTGTTTATTTGCAATGATGGCGCAGTTAGCTAGAAGTGTTTCAAGCAATCCATCATAGTAGATTTGACCATAGAGGCTGAGTATGTCGCTGCTTCGGATGCTGCAAAGGAAGGCTTTTGGTTCAAGAAATTCATCATGGAACTTGGAGTTATGACATCAGATGCCATACCACTCTACTGCGATAATAATGGAGCCATAGCACTTGCTAAGGAATCAAGGTCTCATCAAAAATTAAAACACATCGAACAGTGATATCACATCATATGTGACTACCTCGAAAAGAAACATATCGAGGTGTAAAAAGTAGACTCCACGGACAATGTGATAGATCTGCCGACTAAGCAGTTAAGCCAACTAAAAATAAAAATCCACCTTGAGAAGATGAGACTTAGATTTGTGGTCAATTGGCTCTAGTCTAAATGGGAGATTGTTAGATGTATGTCTTAGAAGCCAATATGGCTAATATATTGTAATAACTCTAGAACATAATTTTATACTTAATATATTAATTTGATCAATAAAAAGATAAATTTTTTCTTCATTCAAGTGTGATGTGTCCTTGAATCATCCATAAAATTAGTTTCGATATATATTCTCAAGGTGTTGAGAATTAGAGACATATATTTAATTCTTAAATACTTCCTGTCATAAGATCATCATGAGGATGGTGATCGATCTAGATAGACTAGTACACAGATCTCTTCCTTTGGGATAGATGAGTCTCTAATCTATAGTGTAGAGACATTGGGCAACAAGTGCGAGTAGTTGTTAGAGAACAACTAGTACTAAGCATGACCATATGAGAGATCACTTGGATTTCTACTCGATCGTCAGTGATCATCTCGATGCTGTAGTTGTATGACTGATCTTATGACCTAAGATGGCACTACTGCTCGTAGTGAGGCTGCTGGAGTTTGATTGACACATAAACATGGGTCTCAATAAGTCCTTGTAGTGGATATTGACGATAATTGATCCACTGTAGGAGTAGAGTGTGTATCAAGATGGGATCTATTAATCTTGGTAGAAAAGAGTAGTCCTATGGGATTTGAGAAGCTAAGTTTGAGAATCTGTGACCATAGTAGTGTGATTAATGAAAAAGAATTTCATAGAGATCATAATTGGATTTGAGCCAATCAAATCTATCATATGACTGATGTTGAGGTTTGATGATTTATCCATGACTTGCCATCTAGTCCGGACTCCCGATAGAGGGATTGAATCACACGTCAACTATACCTAGAGGTTCATTTTAGTTCTACTGGGTTGCTACTACATACTGCTAGATGTCACTAATGGATTGTGAGAGCTCATTAGGATTGTTCTAGATCAACAATCCTTCATGAGTTAGAGTGAAATTGTTTTGACCTATTGACAAGAGTTTCTATGATACTTTGATAGAGATCATTGCATATCTCATTATCAGATAGAATTAAACCTATGGGATCACACAACAAAGAGATTCGACCTGAAATTAGCAATTGAGCTTATAAAGTGTCAATTGAATTTAGAGAAATCTGATTGGGTTCAAGATAATCTTGCTAGCATATGGTTTGGCCCAATTCTTCTTTCTGTTTGGATGTCTTATTTGATAAGATAATTCAAACTTAATTATCTTCTAATAACCTACATAAATTAGATTCATAAGACTCCAATTGTTGGGTGTCTAAGATTTTGAATTATATGAATTAAGGGTGCAAATCTTTTATTAATTTTCTTGATAGTTATTCTTGGGCACCACTTTGATTTGATCAAGTTGGGTGTGTCCTATGATTAGATGACCTCTTGATCTTATATGGGGCATCCCTTCGATGTATTTTGAGGTGTGAAATAATAGGTGAAAGGGCTCCAATTGTTGGCGCCTAAAAGGTCTCCTAAAGTAAGTTGGATAACTTAAGTTATTAGGAAACTCAATACAACTAAGACTTGTATTATGAGATTGAATATAATTCAATTCTCATGCCTATTTAAAGGGATCTCCCCTAAAGTCCCTTGAGCATCCAACTAGTACCCCTCATGCCATAATAGAGACTCCCATGCCCTCTCTTCCTCTCCCTTTCTCTTCTCCTCTTGGGCATCCCACACGCCCCATCCTTTGGGATGTCCCCTCATGCCATAATAGAGACTCCCATGCCCTCTCTTCCTCTCCCTTTCTCTTCTCCCCTTGGGCATCCCACACGCCCTATCCTTTGGGATGTCCCAAGCTCTTCGACACCCAAGACTTTGGGTGTTTTCTTCCTTGCCGGTTTCCAACATCTAGTAGCAGCACATAGCAAGGGAGAAATGCTAGAGAAGAAGAGAACAAGAAGATCAAAGAAAGAGATCAAGTGTTGATCGCGATCCAGACTTCGTTCAGATTCAGCAGGCTAAATTTTCTTAGAGAAGAAAATTCAAAGTCTAGAGGCCTATTCCAGACTGATCCCAAGTGGATGCCCATAGAGGCCAGACACTTGTGCAACTAGAAAAAAATTTCTTCTCTTTTAGATCCAGATTTAAAGAAAAAGATTACAAAATAGGTATGTGAATTGAACACAATTTGAACTTCAGTATATGTCAATTTTAGCACATGAACTAGATCCTTGTGGTCTTATATTTTTATGCATGCATGATTCAGATTAAAAGTATTTTAATCTTGTATTTCACTGTAATATTTAAAAAATAAAATCTTGAAACACACATGCATACCTCAAACCTCGAATTCAAACAGACCGAGGTCAGAACTTAATTGATTTTAAGTCTGATTTTCTGTAGCATCTTATCGTTTCTGTATAGTGTCAGGAATCTTCCTTTAGATGAATAGTAGTGATGTCAAAAATCTTTCTGTATCTTGCTTGTTATCTTTAGATCTTGGTATAGATCAATCTTTGAACATGAACCATCTCTAAGAATTGAACCAGCTTCAATAGTGGTCTTTGTTGATGTTTCTTTAGAAAATGGTGGTGGTCTTCTAAGTGGTTAGAAGCACCACAGAATTGTACTTGCAAAGAAAACTTTTCTACCAAGATTTTGGTAGAAGGGTTATTAGAAAGCTTTTCTTTTCTTAGTCTTTGATGTCGAAAAGTAAGGCAAGATTGAATCATACTTGGATAGTCTTAAATAGTCTTATCTTCTTGGATAGTCTTAGATGTCATCAAATTCTTGAATAGTCTTATCTTCTTCTTCGCTTTGATGAAAGTGAATCATACTATTCCAGGGATACTCTAATTTATTCTTTATCTTTTTAGGATAATCTTTTGGATCAACAGAATATCCCAACTCCTTTTTTCTTTGAAACTACTACGGGTAGATCTGTGATAACCCATATCCTTCCATCTGTCCAACATTTTTCTATCCGAATACTCTTGCTATTGACTGTCCAATATACTTTCCTGTAATTAAAGAGTATATAATGCTCCATATCAATATTTTTTATAAATTCTTCAACCTCTATTCTGTTGATGAATTTGATATGGTTGCATCTGGAGACATATTTAGTTTCTCTTTCTAAAAGTAGAGTTATATGATAAATCTGGAAAGGATATATAATTTTTTTTAATTTTTCTTTCGTCAAGGCTACTACATATCAATATGTCCATTTTTTTTTTGCTTTTTCGAGCTTGCTTCAGAATAGTAGAAGCTACATCTGGGAATATGTCTATAGGATAAGAGCAGTCGATACTAACTTTTCTCACCAATCTCTTGTATAGAGCTCTAAAAATAGTTTGAGTGGCTTTGATGTGATATTTGGTATAATAAGTATTGGCCAGTACCACTCCATTGTAAGGTAGGGATATAATTCTCTGAATATTTCTTTGGCTTCATGAGGTTGCATTATTTTGTCAAAAATAATGCTCTGAAGATCAGGAGTTAAATCTTCTTGCACTTTCTTCAAATAACTCATCTTTTTTTTTTGGCTTATTATATTTTTTTTTTATTGTCCTTCAAGAGAGATAAGGAGTGGGGAATGAGAATTTTTAGAGTTAAGCATTTTACCTTTTTCAAAATCGTTCAGGCTAGATAGGTGTTCTCCTTTAATAATATTTCTGTTAAAATAAAGAGGTAAGTGTAATAATTTTAAATCATTTTCTCTAGAAGTGGATGATACTTTCTTCTTTCTGTCATTCAAAAAGAATTTATTAGATAATACATTTATAATTTCTACTTCTACAGATCCTTTTAAAAGATCTAAAAAAGATTCTTCTGATTCTAAATAAAATTTAAACATAATATTTTTGCCTTTTATGAAGGTAGATATACCTTCATTTGTAACTGTAAAAGGTTTGATTTGAGTTAAAAAGAGATTTCCTAGTATAACTCTTTATTTTAGGGTCTTAATTAATAAGAATGAGGTTTTGACACAAGTTTTCTTTATACAAATATGAGCTTCAAGAATCTTATAATGTATACTCAAATTTCTTCCATTTGCTGTTTGAATTTTTTGTATTGATTTTTCACAATATATGAGAGAAATTAGATCTTCCCTCATACAGAAATCAGCTCCAAAGTTAATTAAAGTTTCATGTTTAAAGCTATAGCCCCCTTTTAGTTTGAAAAGGATTTCACAGTACCATTTTTACTTTATATATCTATCAATTTATCCTAAAAAGTATTTAGATATATTTTTTTCACTAGTTATTAGAGCTTTTAATTTTTTATTTATTTTAGATAGAGCTTCTTTTTCAGTTGTTTCTTCAGTAGAGATTTTCTTAATGATTTTCAACTCTTCTTTAAATAGGGCTAATTCATTTTTTATAAGAACTTGTTCTTTAATTAGCTCATCTAGACTAGGTTTCTGAGCTTTCTGTTTGATTTGCCTTAGCTTCTGAAAAACTTCATCTATGGTATAAAGATTTTCAATTTCTATAGAGGTTTTGGAGATTTTGAGCTTTTGGGTTTGGACTAGGGTAAAAAATTTCTCTAGTTGATTCTGTCTATCTTCAAAATTTTTAAGAGAATCAATTATATCAGCTATAAATTATTCTTCATTAGATAATACCGAGATAGTTTTACCACTGGTATGATCATGGAGAGCTTCTTCATAATAAGAACATTCTTCAGAATTATTAGACTTAGATTTTGATTCTAGATCTAAGTTGTCGATCAGATCCTTTAACTTCTCATTGATATCTTTCAGAGTTTTTTTCTCTGATATTTTTTAAATTTTTGCTCTGATATTTTTATAACATCAATTTGCTAGATGTCCTTCTTGATTGCATTTATAACAGATTAGAGGTTTTCTTTTTAGATATTCAGTCTTCACTTTGCTCTTTTTAGAATATGGTTTGGAAGAACTCTTTCCTTTCTTTGAAGGTCTTTTATCATAATATTTTTTTTTATATTCTTTTGATTTTTTAGATTTTTTCTTATATGGTTGATCTAATTGAAATCCAAACTGAGAATAGAAATTACCTAATTCCTTTTTTACGAGTAATTTTTGCTTCTTTAACTGATCTCTGATCTTTAAATCATTACATAATTTAGCTCCTAGTAATTATACTTTTTGAAATATCTTTTTCATATCTAACTATTTATAATTGATACTACCATCTCCTTCATTTCTTAGTCTGTTTCTAACCTTCTCAGCAAACAAAGGAGGTAACCCTGATATGAAATTTTTTTTTCTAAAATTCTTGATTCGGATCAAGAAGTTGATAAAATTTAGAAAAGTATGTATCCTATTGGGAAATGTGTCCCAAAAAGCCAATCGTCAAGCTGTTGACGGTTGAGCAACCAAGTATTGTAATTGATTTGTTAATAAATAAAATATATTTGACATTTTCATCATAAGCTTTCATCTTCTAATGAACTCCGTTGTTATGATGAAGTCCTTAGGACTATTTAGATTCGATAAAGAGAGAATTTATCGATGAGTTCTTAAAGCTGTTCACGACCAAATGATAGGCTGTTAATAAGGACAACAGCTTCTATCGAGCATAGGTCGCTATAGGCCATATGGGTTGGTTGTCCTCTTATCCAAGGAGTGTGGAGACACTGGTATGGCATACAGGTGAGATGTAAGGGTACATCATCATTGAACGTGATCAACTCCAGAGTATTCTGCTGTCGAGAATGTCTCTGATGGGATATAGGTATAAGTGTCCCTTAGACCTGAGATCGCCTCAGTGACTTGCAAGTAACTCACTGTGCTTTGGTACTGGACTAACTGAATTTCTAATTCAGAGACGGAAGGCTTCTGGGCACAGTCAAGTACTTGCGAAGTCAGAGTGTGATCGAGATAGGATTGACCACTCCAAGAGTTGGAGAAGAATGAGTCGCTGTATTTCAATTTAGCAAAACCTTGGCCAGGGTAATCCATCAGATGGATTTGATATTTTGAAATACATTGTGGACAACCTGATCAGAGTTGACAGTTAAACTCTGGGGTGTCCTATGATCATTTTGGTCAAGGAGATGAATTATATGAAAACTATATCCGCATGGGTTCTAAGGATGTTGTTCTACACATTCGACCTATCCGGTCATCGGGTACCATTGCTAGATGGTCACTTCGATTGGTATAAGAATTTATTCCTATGCTACCGGCTTAGGTTCGGACCTATGAGGTCACACACATTAGAGTTCATGATCCGATCAGATGGTTGATCAACGATTAAGAATCGTTCTAGGGTTAAATGATCAATATGATTGACATTTAACCCAGTGCAAGTGTTGCAGGAGGATCTATTAGCAATTCGATTGCTGATTGGCTTAATTTGATTAAGCCAATGGGCTGAGATTGAGTCTAATTAAATATGATTTAATTAGATTTGGTTTGGGCTTGATTGGATCAAGTCCAATTAGTTTATTGGATAAGCCAAGTGCAAGAAAAAACTAGTCCTAGTTCAACTAGGACTTGGGTCAATCTAATTTCTAATTTAATTAAAAAATTAAATCAGATTTAAATCTAATTTAATCTGATTAAATTAAGTTTTTAATTAGGTTAAGACCTATTTTAATTGGGTTGATCTAATTTTGATTTGATTTGGTTTGGGAAACCAAATTAAAACAAGTCATAAGACAGAATCCTAGTAAGACTAGGATTCCACCTTGCGCCACATAATCCTTCTCCACGCCCTCTCTCTTATTCAACGCCAATCTCCACTTATTTTGTGTGACAAAAGCCCTCTCCCAGATCTCTCCCACGTTCACAAAATGTCTCCTCTCTTCTTTCTTACATGGAAGGTGGTTTGGATCAAATCTAAAAGGAATAAGTTTGGATTTCGAATTCTATGAGATAGAGTTTTAGAAATCCAAAACTCTTTCAATTTTGCACCGAATTTATCCAAATTTTTTTTGAAATTTTTATGGCTTTTAGGGTATATATTGTACACCCTTTTCTGATAATCTATGTACAAAAATATGAAGGAGGTGCTCAAGAGTTGGGCGTCCCTTAACTTGCCATGTTTGGATAAGCCTTGACTAGGTGTTTGACCTAGACAAGGACTCTATCATATCTCTCTATATAAGATGAGTTTCTTCATGAAATTTTAGAAGAAGTCAGAAATTTGAGAGTCCTTTTTTCCATTCAAAAATTAGAGAGAAATACCTTTGGGTCTTGGATATATAAAAGATACAAGTTTGGGTATCTAGAGAGAAAAATGTGAAGAAGAAGAGGGTCTTCTTCTAGGGTTTTTGTTTTCATATCTTTCCTCCCTCCATCTTGAGTTTCCTGAGAGCGTCTTAGATCTAAAACTCCTCCTTCTACTTTTCATCTTTGGAAGAGTCCAAATCAAGAAGAAGGAGGCACCTGATCAACCATCAAAGAAGGATCAGCGCAGTACTAGCATACTGTGCTGATTTCCTGAAGTAGGACTTCTGATCGAGATTCGTGGGCTTGTGTGGATGACTCCTAGAGGCCGGATGTGTGTGTGGCTTGCAAAATCATCCTTAAGCCCAGATCAGCAAGGTTAGAGCATCTAACTTGCAAGGTAATAGATCTGATCTATTATTTAATACATACATTAGATGTGGTATAGAAACATGTTGATATGATCAACATGTAGTTCATGCTATATTTATATATTTTAATTTTTAATTTAATGCTATGTAATAATCATGTAATAGGATCTTAGATCTAAAAATTTTCTAATTTTAGAAAATAAATTTTGATTTATTTTAGTCTTCCACTGTATGATCTTGAAAAAGTTTCAAGATCTAATCTTGAAACCCTAGATCTGGTTCCTACAATTGGTATCAGAGCCTAGGTTCTTTATTACATGATTATTTATACATGCTTAGATTATTTCTTAGATTAGATCTAATTTATAATCTGATTATTAAATCTAAAATTAAAATTTTAGATCAATCACAAACTGCAAGGTTGTCCTGCTGTAAGGTTTACCCCTTACAGTGCAAAGATTGTCCTAGTTTGTGTAGATCTAGCTTTAATCATAAATTTATTAGATATGATCTAGATTAAATTTATGATTTATTAGATTTAAAAGATGTTTAAATCTGAAATAAAATCTCTTTGTTAATAATTTTTGTGCAAAGAAATTGTTTAAAGTTGAAATTGTTTCAATTACATGAACATGTTTAGATTAGATCTAAAGTAGTTTCATGTTTATTTCACTTGTATCTTGATTATGAATCAAACATGCAATATGGTTGGTAGAATCATATTGTAAAATTATTTTACAAATATGAAAATTATTTTTTGAAAAGCCAAACCCAACCCTCAGCCCAAAACTTAATTAAGAATTAAGAAGTTGTTTGAATAGGTTCTAGGATTGTGAATTGAAGAACCTAAGACACAAACCATAACACATTGGGTTAATGGGTTAGCGGGAATCAGGTCCATTAATTGGGTTAGACCTATGGTTAGATTGAAGATGGACTTAATTAGAGAATTGACTAAATCTAATCAATTGTTGTCTTAGATTAGGTCAAGGATTC
This sequence comes from Elaeis guineensis, assembly GCF_000442705.2. Lineage (NCBI taxonomy): Eukaryota > Viridiplantae > Streptophyta > Magnoliopsida > Arecales > Arecaceae > Elaeis > Elaeis guineensis. Next base: position 36,053,483 of record NC_026005.2, on the reverse strand, counting down.
TCTAGATCAATTACAATAGTTGTAGTTGGTCAAGTCCATGTCTTTAACGAGAACCAAATGGACTTGATTCTTGGCTAAGCGGTCTAGCACGAACTGTTAGATTGATCTAATCGAAACTAATTAAACCAGTTGGTGTCTAAGGTAAACCAGACCGGTGGTTTTTAATTGGGAGCCCGCTTACCTGGCCATTTCTGATGGTGTCTAAGGCAAGCTTTGGCAGACCCTCCCACTGATCGAACTTACCTGGCCTCTTGATGAAATTATGTTTTGATTGGATCACTTGACTATTCGAGCTGACCCATGTCAGCTAGGTAAATCAGTGTGACTGATTTAGGTGCTCCTAGACTAGCCCTGGTCTCCCTTAAGCTGACTTGGTGAAGCCAGTGGGAGGATCATGATAAGCTGGTTCATCTCACTTCATCCTCTATATTATTTAAATTTTCTAAAATTATTAGGTCCTTAAAATGTTAAAGTTATGGAGATAACTGAATCATAGCCTCCCATTAAGGTGTTTGATAATGAGTCCATTAACTCAATAATCATTGCAGACCAAAGGCCTGGTGCTTGTTGACTAATGAAATTATCACTCATCATATGACGACTTGGAAGTGTCTCTCTAATGGTGGTTAGGTGAGCCAACCAAAGTTGGGCTTAATCATTCGTTGGTTAGATACACCATGTATGATCATGTTAATGGTTGGACCTAACTGGATCCTTACAGTGGAGGCCAAAGCCTACTGATTAGGTTTCTGGGGCAAAATTAAAATTACTAGAAATTATTTAGAAAAATAATTGGTTATGAACCTACCCCTAGATGTACATGGGTTGGCCAACCAAAGTTGGGCTTGTGTGCAGTCTAAGTGGATTCTAGTACCCGCTAAGGAATTAGGATAATTCCTCGAATTGGAGGTAGAGGCTACCAATTCGAATAAAATAGTGGGAGAAACCTTTTGATTAAAGTCCAAATCTTTAGGTTTAATGAATCAATTACTAATTAGGTTATGGTTCTCTTTTGTGCAGATATGGCCACTTCCCTATCGCTCCGATCATTGTTGGACAATGATAAGTTGGTGGGATCCAATTTTGGTAGCTGGTACCGAAAGTTGAAGATAGTCCTGGAGTATGAACGGATCCTATATGTGATAATGGATCCTGCACCTGAGGAGCCAGCTGTCAATGCACGTGGAACAGTCAGAGACACTTACCAGAAGTGGCTCAGTGACCGGACCACGATGCGCTGTATCATGCTGGCTGCTATGAGCGACGAGTTCAGTCGCAGATTCGAGACGGCTCAGCCAAAGGACATGCTTCAAGTGTTGGAGAATGCCTTTGGCACACCCGATGATGTGGAGAGGCACAAGACTAGTTGTGCCATCTTCAATGCCAAAATGCAGGATGGTGCCTCTATCACTGATCATGTATTGTACATGATCAAGCTGATGGAATGATTGACAAGCTCGGCTTTCCCTTGCATGAGCAGCTTGGGAAAGATGCAATACTGAACTCGCTGCCCAAGTCTTATCTCCCATTCCTCACTCATTATAGAATGACAAAGCCTGAAGTAAACTACCACGGATTACTGGGGTTACTTCAGAACTTTGAGAAAGATCACCAACTCCATAAGGAGTCGGTGAACTTAGTGGGAGGTTCGTCTTCTGGTTCTCGACCCTTTAAGAAAGGGAAGAAGAACAAGAAGAAGAAAGTGAAGAAGGTGCAAGTTCAGGCTGGGACATTTGTGCAGTGTCAGACCAAAAAGATCAAACCCGATAAGAGCCAAGCTGAATGCTTCTTTTGCAAGAAGCGGGGGCACTGGAAGAGAAACTGTCCCCAGTACATTGCCTCCCTAGATCCGAACAGGCAGAGAAAGCAGCAAGTTGTTGCTGGGCAAGGTATTTATATGATAACTCCTTGCAATTTCTCTATTTGTGATATAACTGACTGGGTATTGGATACCGATAGCCCTTACCATATTTGCAATTCGTTGCAGGGGTTGCAGGTCAGTAGGAGATTCGAGCAAGGCGAGAGGTTCCTGAACGTTGGAGATGGAAGACCAGTTCCAGTTCTAGCATTAGGAATCTTGAAACTTGTATTTGAATCCCATATCGTTGTTCTTAATGATTGTCATTTCTGTCCCAGTTTCTTTTTAAATGTCATTTCTGTAGGCCTTCTGGCCAAAAATGATTATGAAATTTCAATAAAGAAACAAATTTGTAATATCATTGAGAATGGTGTTACTATTTTTTGTGGATATTTGAACAATGGTGTGTATATGTTATCACAACCTGTTAATGTAGTCTACTCAACTGGCAAGCACCCTAGATTAGATAGTGTGTCAGATATCTACTTATGGCACTGTAGGCTAGGTCATATAAACAAGAACAGAATAAACAGGTTGACTCAAGAGGGAATCCTCGAAGTTAGTGATTGTGAATCACTTCCAACCTGTGAGTCCTGTCTTCTTGGTAAAATGACCAAGTCACCTTTTACTAGAAAAGGTGAGAGAGCTACTGAGCTCTTGGGCCTAGTACATACTGATGTATGCGGGCCCATGAGCACCAGTGCTAGAGGTGGATATTTCTACTTCATAACTTTCATGGATGACCTATCCCGATATGGATATGTCTATCTAATGAAACATAAGTCGGATTCATTTGAAATGTTCAAAAGATTCCGAAGCGAAGTAGAAAAACAAACTGGGAAGAATATTAAAACTCTTTGATCTGATCGAGGAGGAGAATACCTTTCTAGTGAATTTCTCACATATCTAGGAGAGAATGGGATTCTCTCCCAATGGACTCCTTCAGGAACACCACAGCATAATGGTGTGTCTGAAAGGAGAAATAGGACTCTGTTAGATATGGTCCGATCCATGATGGGTTTTGCTAGCTTGCCGATATCCTTCTGGGGATATGCACTCGAATCGGCCTGTTATCTGTTAAATAGGGTTCCAAGTAAGTCTGTAATTAAGACTCCATATGAGATATGGACGGGACGTAAGCCAGCACTTTCACACCTTAGGATCTGGGGGTGCCCGACCTATGTCAAACGATTAGTCACAAACAAACTTGGACCTAGGTCTAACAAATGCTCATTCATAGGGTACCCCAAAGAGACAAAAGGATATTTTTTCTACCATGCTGATGAACAAAAGGTGTTCGTCAGCCTTAAGGCAATCTTTTTAGAAAAAGAGTTCCTTGGTGAAGGAATCGTTGCCTCTAAGATTGAACTTGATGAAGTTCAACAGGTAGAAGGACCGACACCAATAGCTGAATCTGAGTCTGATATGATTAGATCATATCCGGAGCCCAATGTACCTGCACCATTAAGGCGATCTGGTAGAGTACCGCATCAACCGGACAGATACACAGTTTCTTGGTCCGGGACGATGATCCCATCGAACTTGATGAGAATAATGAGGATCCGATCACCTATATGGATGCAATGCAGAGACCTGATTTCGAGAAATGGCTTGAAGCCATGAAATCTGAAATGGAGTCCATGAAGGTCAACGATGTATGGACATTGGTTGACCCACCTGAAGGGGTTAAACCCATTGGGTGTAAATGGGTCTTCAAAAGGAAGAGGGGCACAGACGGAAAGGTGGAGACCTATAAAGCCCATCTGGTAGCCAAGGGGTATCGTCAACGTTATGGTATTGACTATGACGAGACATTTTCTCCTGTGGCAATGCTCAAATCTATTCGGATAATGCTTGCAATAGCTGCCCATCTAGATTATGAGATCTGACAGATGGATGTAAAGACAGCTTTTCTGAATGGAGAGCTGACCGAAGAGGTGTATATGATACAACCTGAGAGATTTACATCCACAGATGAGTCCAAGGTGTGCAAGCTTTAGAGATCCATTTATGGATTGAAGCAATCTTCTCGGAGTTGGAACATGCATTTTGATAAGGTGATCAAAACATATGGCTTCATTAAGAATGGAGAAGAGCCCTGTATCTATAAATGGGCAAATGGTCCAGTTGTGGTATTCCTTATCTTGTACGTGGATGACATTCTCTTAATCGGGAATGACATCCCCGCACTACAGGGAATAAAAGTTTGGTTGTCATCACAGTTCTCCATGAAAGATTTAGGTGAAGCATCCTACATCCTAGAGATGAAGATCTATAGGGATAGATCTAAAAGGATGCTTGGGTTATCCCAGTCCATGTACATAGACACTATGCTGAAGAGGTTCAGCATGGAGAATTCCAAGAAGGGCTATCTACCGATAGGCCAAGAAATTTCTCTCTCTAAGAAGGATTGTCCGACAACTCCTGAAGAGAGAGAGCGTATGAGTAGAGTCCCATATGCTTCAGTCATGGGATCTATCATATACGCCATGACATGTACAAGATCAGATGTGGCATACTCACTAGGAATAGTGAGTAGATACCAATCTGATCTTGGAGAAAATCACTGAAAAGTGGTTAAAGCCATCCTTAAGTATTTGAGAAATACTAAGGACCAATGGTTGGTTTATGGCGAGTTAGATCTAAAACTTGTGGGGTTCACAGACTCCAGCTTCCAATCTGACCATGATGACAGCAGGAGTGTGTCGGGTTATATCTTTACTCTGAATGGTGGAGCCATCTGCTGAAAGAGTTTCAAGCAGCATACTGTGGCAGACTCTGTTTGTGAAGCGGAGTATATTGTAGCATCAGATGCCGCGAAGGAAGCTGTGTGGCTGAGAAAATTCATCAACGAGCTCGGAGTAGCACCCTCCATCGATGGTCCGGTCCTGCTCTACTGCGACAGCACTGGTGCCATAGCTCAGGCGAAGGAACCCAAAGCACATCAGCGGACGAAGCACATCTTGCGCCGCTTCCATCTGGTCCGGGAGATCGTGGATCGAGGTGACATCGACCTACAGAAGATCGACGGAAAGGAGAACCTAGCCGACCCCTTCACTAAAGCCCTGGCAATAAAGGAGTTCGACAACCACAAGTCGAAGATGGGTATTAGATACTGTGTCGAGTGGCTTTAGGACAAGTGGGAGTTGTTGGGAAATGTGTCCCAAAAAGCCAATCGTCAAGCTGTTGACGGTTGAGCAACCAAGTATTGTAATTGATTTGTTAATAAATAAAATATATTTGGCATTTTCATCATAAGCTTTCATCTTCTAATGAACTCCGTTGTTATGATGAAGTCCTTAGGACTATTTAGATTCGATAAAGAGAGGATTTATCGATTAGTCCTTAAAACTGTTCACGACCAAATGATAGGCTGTTAATAAGGACAACAGCTTCTATCGAGCATAGGTCGCTGTAGGCCATATGGGTTGGTTGTCCTCTTAACCAAGGAGTGTGGAGACACTGGTATGGCATACAGGTGAGATATAAGGGTACATCATCATTGAACGTGACCAACTCCAAAGTATTCTGCTGTCGAGAATGTCTCTAATGGGATATAGGTATAAGTGTCCCTTAGACCTGAGATCGCCTCAGTGACTTGCAAGCAACTCACTGTGCTTTGGTACTGGACTAACTAAATTTCCAATTCAGGGATGGAAGGCTTTTGGGCACAGTCAAGTACTTGCGAAGTCAGAGTGTGATCGAGATGGGATTGACCACTCCAAGAGTTGGAGAAGAATGAGTCGCTGTATTTCAATTTAGCAAAACCTTGGCCAGGGTAATCCATCAGATGGATTTGATATTTTGAAATACAATGTGGACAACCTGATCAGAGTTGACAGTTAAACTCTGGGGTGTCCTATGATCATTTTGGTCAAGGGGATGAATTATATGAAAACTATATCCGCATGGGTTCTAAGGATGTTGTTCTACACATTCGACCTATCCGGTCGTCGGGTACCATTGCTAGATGGTCACTTCGATTGGTATAAAAATTTGTTCCTATGCTACCGGCTTAGGTTCGGACCTATGAGGTCACACACATTAGAGTTCATGATCCGATCAGATGGTTGATCAACGATTAAAAATCGTTCTAGGGTTAAATGATCAATACGATTGACATTTAACCCAGTGCAAGTGTTGCAGGAGGATCTATTAGCAATTCGATTACTGATTGGCTTAATTTGATTAAGCCAATGGGCTAAGATTAAGTCTAATTAAATATGATTTAATTAGATTTAGTTTGGGCTTGATTGGATCAAGTCCAATTGGTTTATTGGATAAGCCAAGTGCAAGGAAAAACTAGTCCTAGTTCAACTAGGACTTGGGTCAATCTAATTTCTAATTTGATTAAAAAATTAAATCAGATTTAAATCTAATTTAATCTGATTAAATTAGGTTTTTAATTGGATTAAAACTTATTTTAATTGAGTTGATCTAATTTTGATTTGATTTGGTTTGGGAAACCAAATTAAAACAAGTCATAAGACAGAATCCTAGTAAGACTAGGATTCCACCTTGTGCCACATAATCCTTCTCCACGCCCTCTCTGTTATTCAACGCCAATCTCCACTTATTTTGTGTGACAAAAGCCCTCTCCCAGATCTCTCCCACGTTCACAAAAGGTCTCCTCTCTTCTTTCTTACATGGAAGGTGGTTTGGATCAAATCTAAAAGGAATAAGTTTGGATTTCGAATTCTATGAGATAGAGTTTTAGAAATCCAAAACTCTTTCAATTTTGCACCAAATTTATCCAAATTTTTTTTAGAATTTTTGTGGCTTTTAGGGTATATATTGTACACCCTTTTCTGGTAATCCATACATAAAAATATGAAGGAGGTGCTCAAGAGTTGGGCGTCCCTTAACTTTCCATGTTTGGATAAGCCTTGACTAGGTGTTTGACCTAGATAAGGACTCTATCATATCTCTCTATATAAGATGAGTTTCTTTGTAAAATTTTAGAAAAAGTTATAGATTTGAGAGACCTTTCCAAAATTAGAGAGAAATACCATTGGGTCATGGAGATATAAAAGATGCAAGTTTGGATATCTAGAGAGAAAAACGTGAAGAAGAAGAGGGTCTTCTTCTAGAGTTTTTGTTTTCATATCTTTCCTCCCTCCATCTTGAGTTTCCTGAGAGCGTCTCAGATCTGAAACTCCTCCTTCTACTTTCCATCTTTGGAAGAGTCCAAATCAAGAAGAAGGAGGCACCTGATCAACCATCAAAGAATGATCAGCGCAGTACTAGCATACTGTGCTGATTTCCTGAAGCAGGACTTCTGATCGAGATTCGTAGGCTCGTGTGGACGACTCCTAGAGGCCGGATGCGTGTGCAGCTTACAACATCATCCTTAAGCCCAGATCAGCGAGGTTAGAGCATCTAACTTGCAAGATAATAGATCTGATCTATTATTTAATACATACATTAGATGTGGTATAGAAACATGTTGATATGATCAACATGTAGTTCATGCTATATTTATATATTTTAATTTTTGATTTAATACTATGTAATAATCATGTAATAGGATCTTAGATCTAGGGATTCTCTGGTTTTAGAAAATAAATTTTGATTTATTTTAGTCTTCCGCTGTATGATCTTGAAAAAGTTTCAAGATCTAACCTTGAAACCCTAGATCTGGTTCCTACATATCCTTGCACCATCTAAAATCAGACATAGTTTTGCAATAAGATTTATCAATTATTCTCTAATTTTTTTATATATGTCTATATAGTCTCTTACAAAATGATAAAGAATATTTAAGATTAAGGTAACTACTGCATCAGAAGGGTTTCCTAAAGAAGGAGTTCCATCAGGCTCTCTTTTGATAGCAGTCATGATCTCATGCTTTTGATGAATAGTGAGATAATTATCCTACCATTATCCTGAAAAGCCGGATACTATTATTGTAACTATATTTGGTTCAAAATTTTTTTGAACTCTATAAGTATTTGCATACATCATTATTAAATGACACATGGTAGTAATTTGATATTCGAAAAATCCATCAAGGTTCCATTCCACTAAGCTTTTTCCATCAAATTGTAAAGAGGTTATGTCAGAATTTTCTTCCAATTGTAAATCTGCATAAGTTGGTCTAGGATAATAAATTTTTATCCTAGGGGCCTGTCTTAAAGATTTATAATCATAAAGTTTGTTAACCTCTAGATTGTCCATGTCCTTTGTAATTCAATTAATTTCTTTCTCAGAGTCTTCCGAATAATATCCTTGTTCATCTTGAGATATACAAAATTCTTCAGAAGATTCAGCAGATAGATAATTTATCATATCTTTAAGATTGAGAGAGGTCATCTTAGCACTAATTTGACTAATAAATTTATCAGAAAAGGTTGGTCCTAATTTAATCTTAGAATAGTCTAATTCATGGACATTAAATATGGGTAAAGCATTTCTTAAAAAAGAAGAAGCATTTTCTCTATTGCTGAATGGCATTTAAAATCTTTTATCTTTGGATTTTCAGAAAATCTTCTAGTTATTGTTCTTGCTTCTTCTCTTCTTTCTAGAAAAATATTCTCAATTCTTTCGGTTTGTCTTCCTATAGTACTAAGAGTAAGATTGGTAAAATTTTGTTATTCAATAATCTGTCCAAGAGGTTCTACCTTAGGAATTTCTTTAAGACCAGTAGCAAACAGTTTTATAGGACTAGCACAAATTCCTCCATCAACTAGTACTGGTTCAAAAAGAGGATGTATTGAATCTACATCAGGACCTCTTTCAGTTTTCCATGATTTAGAAATAGTTTTGATCATAGCAACTTGTAGGCTAGATCTGATTTCCTCAAAATAGTTGTTAAACCAATCAAAGAAGAAGATATGTCTTTTTTCAGTTTTCATTTGATTAAACTAGAGGTCTTTAATAATATTTCGCTCCTTCTTATTAAAAGTGTTAAAGAACCACTATTTTTTATTTCTATTTTCTTCAGAATCAATTTTTTTCTTTAGTAGTTCTCTATTTATCTGAAATTCATCAAAATCAATTATATTGATTTTAGGTTTAGATCTTATCGGCTCATACATAGCATATGTAATATCTAAAGATCTTGATTGAGCCTTTTTCTTTTCAGAAGTAGGTATATCAAATGAAAAAATTCTCCTATCTATTATAATTCTTTTACTAGTAGAGAAGTATACTTCTACATTTTTATTTGAAATTTTTATTATTCTATTAGCTTCAAAGTTTTGAACTTTTTTAGGTTCTATGACTTGATCTAGGGTCCATTTTTCTAGCATAATTATTTCATCCCATTTTAATTTTTTAGGGGTTATATAGTTATTTTTCGAGTTGGCAATAAACAAAGTAGTTAATCCTTTTGAAGTTGCTAGTTTTACCCCAGGACTAATAGTGGTCAAAGCTTTATAGTAGATTCTATAAGTAACAGATAGGTTCTCTGTTCCTGGTTTCATCTCATATCCTGAAGTAATCAGATTAAGAGTGAGACAATCAAGGATATTTAGATCTGTTAATGAAACAGAGAAATTAGGATCAACATTAAAGAATACTGATCCATTACTCAGATTAGCTTCGATGAGTCCTAGTAGGGAATCCTTAAAATCTAGATTTCGGCAGTCTCTTAAATAGCCAAGTGCTAAAGTGTTAAGACCCATCCGAGTTAATGACTTGATAGTAACTAGGACAAATCCTATATGCAAATATTTATATTTAGAAGGTATTTTATCTAAGTCTTCTCTTTTTAAAAGACATACCATTTCCTGGTTGGAACTAATAGAGAAAGTTTTTTTTATAGTTTTAATAAAGTATTTATTTTTAGAGAGAAAATATGTCTTATGATATATTTCACTAAAATTTATCTTAGGTATTTTTTAATTACCTAAACTATCCTCTAACTCCTCAAAATATACAAAAGATTTATTTTTTATTGACATAGTTCTAATATAAGTAGATTTCTCACTCATTTTAGATTTAGAAAGTATGACAAGAGATCTAAGGATACCAGCCATAGAGACGACACCAACAATCACTTTGCGACTTACTACCCTAAACACCTTTCCTCATGGCTAACATGAGAATTACCGTGCTCTCTATCTGATCTGCTCTATACGGTTAAAAATTGACAGATCTCCTCTCCGACATGACTTGGCTCTAATACCAGATTGATCCGGGCCAACGCTTTGACCCAGGCTAACATGCGTACACGTGGAAGCAGCAGTGTTGTGTGTGTGTGAGTGCATCGGAGCCACAGCCATAGATGTATGATATTTTGCAAGTCCTAATGGACTGCTCTGACATAGATCAAGAACCCTGATAACCATGAGGCAAAAGTATCACAGTGCCCAGCAGTAAATTATCACGCAATGTGATCTAGCAGTGAAAACTACATACGTACACGTAGAAGTAGCAAATAGGGAGGCTACGTGCATACATATAGAAGTAGCAAATGGATAGGCTATGTATGTACACATAGAAGTAGTACATAGATAGATGAACTATAAGGTATATGATACTGTCCGCATGCACCGAATAACTAACAGTCTGAAATCCAAGAGTACAAAAGTAAAATGATTTATGATTGAGGAGTAAAGGAGATCAAGCCTATAGACAATACCTAGACAGATACAGGAAACAAGGTAAAAGACTAACAGGACTCAGGCATACAGAATAGAGATGAAGGACAGACTCAGACACGAAACGAACAGGCTAACAAGATATAAATTTAAACAAAAGCATAGGCTAATGGAAGACTAAAACATAAACCAAAGCATACTAAAGCGCAAGCTAAGCTAATATATAAGTTGAAACATAAACTAAGGAAAACTAGTGGGAAACTAATAAGCGAACACAAGCTAAGATATAAGCTAGTAACTAAATGTAAACTGAAGAACATAAATTAATAAACTATAAACTTTAACTGATTAAGATAAACTAAACTTTAATGACTAAAACTATCCAGAGTATAAGTAAATAAGCTAATATAAGAGCAAAGAATAGAGTAAAGAACATAAATACAATAAATAAACTACAGAGTAAACTACTAAGCTATTAATAAGCTGCAACTACTACTAAGCTACTGATAAGCTGCAAACTATACTATTAAGTTATAACTATGGCCAATTAATAAACAAAACTTAAAACAACCAAAACTTAAAAATATAAACTAACTATAATAAATAAGGTTAACAAAAAGAGCAAACTAACTACTGCAATAAATAAAACTAAAATAAATAAGAGCAAAGCAAACCAAAATATAAAAGAAAGAAATAAAACTTAACTAAGGATAAATAAAGGTAAGTGCAGCAAATAAAATAGGAACAAAGTGGAATGGATAAGAGCGGAATAGAACTTAAGTAGATACAAGCACAGATAAAATAAAGCTGAAATAAAATAAAATTGCTTAATATAAAGTAAAGAAATAAACAAAAGTTTAAAACTAAATAGAGTACGTTCACTAATCTGATAGCATATAATCGCTCCGTTGTTTACTTTACGATTGCATGATAGATTGCACTATATTTTTAGTACAACCTTATAACATGTTATAGATGTTATTTGAGTTGTTTACCCTGATAGATCCGTTGTTTACTTTATAATCTCTACCAACCTTAAGGTTGTTTACCCTTAAGAGACTGATCCGTTGTTTACTTCACAACCTCGGTAGTATTCCGACTATTTACCATGGTGCTATAGTAACATACTACAGTGCACAATAGTACTGCATAGTATTTTTGCTACAGTACTGCACAGTGCATATGCTACAATAATTAGCTACAGTACTATGTGTTAGATGTATGTCCTAGGAACCAATATGGCTGACACATTATAATAACTCTAGGATATAATTTTGATATGATCAATAAAAGGACAAGTTTATTTTTTATTCAAGTGTGATGTGTCCTTGAATTGTCCATGAAATTAACTTTCGATACATATTCTCAAGGTGTTGAGAATTAGAGATATATATTTAATTCCTAAATGCTCCTGATTATAGGATTATCATGAGGATGGTGTCGATCCAGATAGATCGATGCACAGATTGCTTCCTTCGGGATAGATGGATCTCTAGTCTATAGTGTAGAGATACTGGACGACGAGTGTGGGTAGTTGTTAGAGAACAACTAGTACTGAGCGTGACCATACGAGAGATCAGTTGGATTTCTACTTGATCGTCAGTGATCATTTCGATGCTGTAGTTGTGTGACTAGTCCTTTGACCTAAGATGGCACTGCTGCTCATAGTAAGACTATTAGAGTTTGATTGACACATAAACATAGGTCGCAATGAGTCTTTGTAGTGGGTATTGACGATAGTTGATCCACTGTAAGAGTAGGATGTGCAACAAGATGGGATCTATCGATCTTGATAGAAAGGAGTAGTCCTATGAGATTTGAGAGGCTAAGTCTAAGAATCTGTGGCCACAGTAGTATGATTAATGAAAAAGAGTTTTTATAAGAATCATATTTAGACTTGAGCTGAACAAATCTATCATATAACTGATGTTGAGGTTTGACGATTTATCCATGATCTGCCATCTAGTAGGGACCACGATAGAGGAACTGAATAACATGTTAACTACACCTAAATATTTATTTTAGTTCTACTGGATTGCCATTATATACTACTAGGTGTCACGATGGATGTGAGAGCTCACTAGGGTTGTTCTAGATCGATAATTTTTGATAAGTTAGAGTAGAATTGTTCTGACCCATTGAAAAGAGTTTCAATGATACTTTGATAGAGATCATTGTATATCTCATTATCAGATAGAATTGAACCTATGGGGTCACACAATAAAGAGATTAGGTCTGAAATTAGCAATTGAGCTTATAAAGTATCAATTAGGTTTAGAAAAATTCGATTGGATTCAAGGTAACCTTGCTAGTATATGGTTGGATCCAATTTCTTCTTTGCATTTGGATTTCTTATTTGATAAGATAATTTAAACTTAATTATCTACTAATAACCTAAATGAATAAGATTTATTGGACTCCAATTGTTGGGAGTCTAAGATTTTGGATCAATTAAATTTAGGGTACAAGTCCTTAATTAATTTTTTTGATAATTATTATGGGATGCCAACTTGATTGGATCGAGTTGGGCATGTCCCATGATTAGAGTGCCTTTTGATTTCCTATGGGTTGTTCCTTGAAAGAATAATGCCCTACAAGCTAATCGCATATGGAATGCGATTGGGTGTTTATTGTAATTTATCTTTCAGACTCCTATAATTGATATTTATATTATTAATAAAATAAATATTTTTGATTCATTATATACTGTATCTTATTGTTCTTAAGATTATACTGAATCTCATAGGTCCAGACAATGGTTTTAGGGCCATAATGAGATCATACTAGTGAGACCTAAATCCTTGATAGCTTTAACCTAAAATATTTCTAATCGTTGGTACATTGAGTCGAGAATCAATGATATCGGTAAGACTGGCATGTCCTATATATGCTCAGAAATGAGGGTGGTTGATCTCACAATCACTTGTGTGTTGACACTAATACAAAGAATGGGTGTTTATTAAAGAATGAGGTCACTAAATTGATCTAAGAGAGAATATCAGATGGAGTCTTATTTACATGTCAACTGATGATTCTCTAATGAGAGTTGTGTAAGTGATCTTTAGACCTGAGGTCACTATGGTACCTTATGTACATAGGTCCATATTTTGGTTCACTGCCTAACTTGATTTTTTGATCCTTATATGGGGTGTTCTAGATATGGTAAAAAGTGCATGAAGGTTGTGAGTGATCAATAAGGGATCAATCACTCCTAATAAGGAGAGCGAACATCCCATGTGATCTCATAGATAGTTGATTCAGAAATCTTTGGCCAAAGCAGGATAATAATTAGAAAAAGATTTTTAATATATCATCAACTGAATCATCACCTTCAAATCGAGATACATAATGATAAGTGATTGGATTTGACATATTTCTATGCCCACAGCTCATCTGAGATATTGTTTGATTGAAGGATTGAATTATACAGTAACTTATCACTGAAGGATATTTTGATAATTTTTTATAAAATTTTTAAATCTTTTAGATAATCATGATATATTGTTAGATATCACTCTTAACTTATGGATTCATCAAAATTAAAAGAATTTAATTCTGAAATCAATTTGGAAGAGTCCAAGTTGATTGAGACTCTTCGGGTGACCTAATCTCATCGGATTAAGATTACATCAAAAGTCTTGGTCCACTGCTGGCTAGATTTGAAACCCAATGGGTCACACACTTTGAGATTTAACTTTAATCTAATCTAATTAGAGTTTAATATAAATTTTCTTGGTTAATTTGATATGCTAGCACATTGTATTAACCCAAGTTCCTAAATTGGTTTGGTTCAAAGTATTTTAGCTAACCTAGACCAGTTGCCTTTGATCCAATCAGATTGAGTCAATTTAAATTAGATCCATATCCAACTAGGATTAATTTCAAGTGGAGAAGAAATCCTCTATGCCCACCAGAGTCCATGCCAAAATAATAATGCCGCCTACCTCAAATTACTGTGTGTAGTTGGAGAGTCCTTCTTAATGAAGGAACTTATCTTCATGCATTGCCTTAAATTCTCAACCAGATATCCATTGATTTGTTGCCAAAATTGATTGAGATTTTTATGGCATGTAGGGAAGAAAGAGTCCTTCTTCTGCAAGTATCTAAAATACTAAAATTTTATACGATGAATTTATTCATTGCGTGAGAAATGGAGCACCAAAGGTTGGTGCCCCTTCATCTCATGTGATGTCCCTTGGTCCCCTATTTATATGGGATACCCACTTGGTTTTCTACTATGATTTTGGATTGAAACTAGAGAGAAGAGATGTGAAAATCATTAAAAAAATTTTAGAAAAAATCTGAGAAAAAGACAAGGAAAATTTGAGTGGTAAAAATTGCAAGAAGGGTGGTGAGATTTTTAGCAAGTGTTGCTAGTGTACTCTAGGGTTTGGTTTTTTCATATGTTGGAGCCAAAAATCAAATCCTAGGTTATATGACATCTGAAGAGTATTTCTTGGTGTCATTTTGATGGTAAGATCGAAAGCAACTGGGTTTTGGTACGATCGTACCATAAGTTCGAAACTGACAATGTTCTTGAAAAGACAAGACTGCGACGGTGCATCAATTGGGAAAGACCTTATCTAACTTTCATGTGGATCACCATTGGAGAACTTCTATCTTGAGGTCTTGTGGAGAATACCAATGTGCCACTTTTTTTTTGGTGAAAGTATAAAATTCTATCTCTTTTGCATGCTTGTTTTTGTTTTATCAATATCGGCAAGGTGATTCTAGGGTTTGGATTCCGACTCGATAGTTTTATTTGATAAAGCTATTGATTTATTTGATTTTAAATTTTTAAAATTATTTTTCACTACATGGCTAAAATCCAACAGTGGTACCAGAGCCACCCTTGTCAAACAAGTGCAAAATTATAGCATAGAATCGTTCTTGTACATATCGTGCCAAACTTTTGCATTGATTTTTTAACATCAATCTTTTAAACTCAAAAAATTATTTTTTACTTTATATATGCTATGATATTAAATTTTAGTTATTAAATTATAAATTTATGATAATTTTAAAATTTATATTATCATGGTAGTATGATGTTTAAATTGATGCATTGTTAAGGGTGTTATGCATGCCTAATGTGATTAAGGTTTGCTATATTTCTTTGATATGCTTGTCATTTGTTATGACTCCAATTGCACCCTTGTTTGATTTTTGGCATGATAATATAATTACTATTATGAATAGTAGAAGCATGTCTAATTGCATAATTTGTAGTGTACATTTTATGGAGTTGTAATTAGGATGTGCCGAGACCAATTTAAAGTCCCTCGTAAAAATTATATTAAGTTGTAATATCGGGATTCACTTTTAAATCAAAAGTCTAATTCTTAAGATTAATTGATATCGAAGAAAGTGTGAATGATGGTTTTCTAATTAGGTCCATATGCTGGCCTGGTCAACTCTGTTGGTGTCTAAGAAAAGCTACAGGGAGCCTCCCACCTACTTATCTGGCCAATTTGGTCTTGTTAAATTTCTGACTTAGATTGATTAGTGATGTAGATATTACAAGGATCTTCCTTCAAACTTGGTCGATAGAGTATATCAAAATCTTAGTGAGCTTATTGAGCTATCCACAAGGCTTACTATAGAAATTGACATGATGTTGATCAAGTGCATGTTGATGCTTATGACATATTTGAATAGTGTAGCTTTGTTGTGCTATCCACAAGGGTAGTATTGTTTGGGTATGATCATATAGGATTGAAGGGTCAACTTAACTAGAGCACTATAGTTTGTTGTACTATCCACAAGACTATATGTGATCTAGAGGCCAAAAAAAAAGATGTTGAGAATTGTAGAGGTACAATTGGTAAAGAGTTACCTACTCTTGAACTCATGAATACTTGTTGTGCTATCCACAAGGTATTTGTGAAAAATAAAGATCTCAACCCCACTAAGAGACATTTGTATGTTTCTCAATTTTCATATTTGAGGGGTATGAAGTTCGATAAAATAGTGGAAGACACAATTAGATAAAAGTCCTAGTCTAGTTGTGAATGTTATCATAAGTCATCCACTTATGTTGTATTCTTGTTGTTATAGATTAACTACACATATGGCATCCTCACTTTCACGTAGAGATATCCTAAATGAAAACAAGTTAACCAAATCCAACTATTTCATCTGATTAAGGAACTTGAGAATTATTCTCATTCAGGAGAAAGTCTCCTACATTTTGGATACACCTGCTCCAAATTCTCTTAGAAAAGATGCTTCCAAGGAAGATAGGGTCGCATATAAGATGTGAAAAGATGATAGTGTGACTGTCAAATGCATCATGCTTGCTGTTATGAGCAATGAGCTTCAGAGGCAGCATGAGGACATGGATGTTCCCTCAATTCTCCTTAATCTTAAGGAGTTATATGGGAAAAAAAGTTGAATTACTCGATATGAGATATCAAAGCAGTTGTTCCATGCCCGCATAACTGAAGGCATCTTCGTGCAAATGCATGTCCCAAAGATGATTTATTTGATCACTCATCTGGGATAGCTGGACTTTGCCATGGATGGTGAACTAAGCTAGAATTTGATCCTGCAATCTCTTCCTGACTCTTTTCTCAATTTGTCATAAATTATCACATCAACAAACTGAATATTAGCCTACCTGAACTACTGAATATGTTGAAAATAGTAGAGAGCCATTTCCAAGGTGAAAAAGCTCAGGTCCTTCATGTTAATAAGATCAATAAGAAGAAGGCAAAGAAGGGTTCTAAGAAAAAGATGAACCCTAAGGCTGACATCTCCAAGAAAAAGGTGAAGAAGGTCTCCACCAAAGGTACTTGCTATCACTGTGGCAAGGAGGGCCACTGGAAGAAGAATTGTAAGGAATACCTTACAATCGTGAAACAGATAAATATTGCTAGAGGTTTGTATATGATACAAATTAATTTATCATTAAGTACTTCAATATCAGATTCTTGGATATTGGATACCACCTATGGTTCACACCTTTGTAAATCGTTGCAGGGTCTACAGGAAGTAAGAAATCTGAATAAAGATGACTTCATGTTGTTCGACGCTAGTGGAGAGTCCATTCAGGCCGAAGCCATAAGAACCAGGGTTTTGAAGTTGCCTTTGGACAAAATTTTAGAACTGAAGACCTGTTATTATATTTTTGATATTGTTAAAAATATTTTTCTGTACCATTGTTATTGGAACAAGATTTTGAAATAACTGCAAAGAATAATGGTTGTTCTATTTACTTTTCTAACAAATATTATGGAAGTACTTTTATTGATAATGGTCTTATATTTCTTTCACTTAATGATAATGTGCTGCATATTGAAAATATGAAAAAAAGAAAGAGAGGATATGAATGTCACATACCTCTGGCACTGTCGATTTGGCCATATAAATGAGTCAAAAATTAACAAGTTATTCAAAGATAATTTCTTTGATCCTTATGATTATGAATCATATAAAACTTTTGAATCTTGTCTCATAGAAAAAATGACCAAGACTCTATTTACTGGATATGGAGAAAAGACGAGTGACATTTTCGACCTTGTATATACTGATATATGTGGTCCGATGTCGACTCAAGCCAGAGGTAGATACTCTTATTTTATCGTATTTATTGATGATAGGTCTAGATTTGAATATGTGTATTTAATGACATACAAATTTGAAGTCTTTGACAAATTTAAAGAGTATCAAAGAATGGTTGAGAAACAAACTGGTAAAAGTATTAAAGCTCTTCGGTCTGATCGAGAAGGAGAATACTTATCTAGTGAGTTTCTTGATTATTTAAAATAAAATAGAATACTCTCTCAATAGACACCTCCTTATACTCCATAATTAAATAAAATTATGGAAATGAAGAATCACGCCTTATTAGATATGGTGCGGTCCATGATGTATTTCACGGATCTTCCGATATCCTTCTGGGGATATGTCCTCGAGGCTGCAGCATATATTTTAAATAAAGTACCTAAGAAATCTATTTCTAGCACTCCATATGAAATATGAAAAGGGAAAAGACCCAATCTTAAGCATCTTAAGATTTGGGTCACCCAGCTTATGTGAAAAATATTGATGGACATAAGCTGGATGCTAGATCAGAAAAATACAAGTTTGTAGGTTATCTCAAGGAGAGTATAGGATACTACTTCTACAACTCTACTTAACAAGAGGTGTTTATTGGTAGGCATGCCATATTCTTGAAAAAAAAATTTATTCAAGAAGGAGGCAGTAAGAGGTCTGTTGAACTTGAGAAAGTTCAAAACCTACAACCCATCCAGGATTCACTAAATAGTTCTCAACCAGATGTGTCCATTGTTGAGGCACAACCACTACACACACCTCTCTGAAGGTCGAGTAAAGTGTGTAATATACCACTCAGAAATGAATTTATCATTGAGAATGATAGCACAACCCACATCATTGAGAATGATGAAACTATGACCTATTCGGAAGCTGTCATGAGTAATGACTCTAACAAGTGGCTCAATGTCATGAAATCCTTAATGGACTCCATGTATGCTAACCAAGTATGGACTTTGATTGATGTGCTTGAAGGTGTGACCCCAATAGGCTGTAAATGGGTCTTCAAAAAGAAGATTGGAGCAGATGGCCAGGTAGAGATCTATAAGGTCAGACTGGTGACAAAAAGTTACAGACAAAAACAAGATGTTGATTATTAAGAAACCTTTTCATCGATAGCCATGCTCAAGTCTATTCGGATAATGCTTGCTATTGCGGCATACCATGACTATGAGATTTGACAGATGGATGTCAAGACTGCCTTCCTTAATAGAAATCTTGAGGAACAAATCTATATGACTCAGTTAGAGGAATTTATCTCAAGTGAGAGAGCAAATCGGATATGCAAGCTGAATAGATCCATTTATGAATTAAAGCGAGCATCGAGGAGCTAGAACATTTATTTTGATGAGACAGTCAAATCGTTTGACTTCATCAAAAATATGAATGAACCTTGTGTGTACAAGAAGACTAGTGGGAGTGCTATTATCTTCTTAATCCTATATGTGGATGACATACTTCTCATTGAAAATAATATCCCGTTGTTGCAATTGGTCAAGACTTGGCTATCACAAAAGTTTTTCATGAAAGACTTAGGTGAGGCATCATATATACTTGGTATTAAGATCTATAGGGATAAATAAAAAAGGATGCTAGGCTTGTCCCAGTCTAGGTACATTAACCTGGTGTTGAAGAGATTCAACATGGAGGGAAGTAAAAGAGGTTACTTATCCATAGGTCATGGCATACAACTCTCTAAGAAGATGTCTCTTAAGACACCTAAAGAGAAAAATAAAATGAGTTCTATTCCTTATGCTTCGACTGTATGATTAATTATGTATGCTATGTTATGTACCAGGCTTGATGTAGCTTATGTCTTGGGTATTGTAAGTAGATTTCAGGCTGATCCTGAGGAGGATCATTGAAAAGTTGTAAAAACATACTCAAGTACTTCAGAAGGACTAGAGATATTTTTTTGATATATGGTGGATCTGATTTAAAACTGAAAAGTTATATCGATTGTAGTTTTTAATCTGATCCGAATGATAGCAAATCTATATATCTGGATATGTGTTCACCTTATATAGTGGTACAGTAAGTTGAAAAAGTTTCAAACAACAAACGATTGCTGACTCGATCATTGACACTGAGTATATTGCTGCAAGTGAGACTGCTAAGGAAGCCGTCTGGATGAAGCAATTCATCTCTAAATTGGGTGTGGTTCCAGGGATTGAACAATCAATGCCCCTTTATTGTGATAATACTGGGGCAGTTGCTCAAGCCAAAAAATCAAGATCTCATCATAAATCCAAGCACATCCTAAGATGATTTCATCTCGTTCGAGAGGTAGTCGAAAGATACGATATAATCATGGAGTGAGTTGACACCAAGAATAATATAGCAAACCCGTTCACTAAGGCCTTATCAATGTAGTAGTTTGACTGCCATTTTGATAGCATAGGTATCAAGTATAGGGGCGATTGGCTTTAAGTGCAAGTGAAAGATTAAAAGAATAATATCCTACAAACCAATTGCATATGGGATGCGATAAGGTGTTTATAGTAATTCATCTTTCAGACTTATGTAATTGATATTTATATTATTAATAAAATAGGTATTTTTGATTATTATATGCTGCATCTTATTGTTCTTAAGATTATAATGAATCCCATAGGTCTGGACAATGATTTTAGGACCGTGATGAGATCCCACCAGTGAGACCTAAATCCTTGATAGCCCTAACCTAAAATATTTCTAGTTATTGGTACATTGAGTTGGAGATCAATGATACCGGTAAGACTGACATGTCCTATATATGCTCAGAAAAGAGGATGGTTGATCTCACAACCACTTGTATGGTGATACTAATACAAGGATATGGGTGCTCATTAGAGAATGACTTCACTGAATTGATCTAAGAGAGAATATCAGATGGAGTCTTATTTACATATCAACTGATAATTCTCTAGTGGGAGTTGTGTAAGTAATCTTTAGATCTGAGGTCACCATGGTACCTTATGTATATGGATTCATATTTTGATAAGATAAAAAGTGCATTGAGGTTGTAAGTGATCAATAAGGGATCAGTCACTCCTAATAAGGGGAGCAAACATCCTATGTGATCTCATAGTTCGTTGATTTAGATGTCTTTAGCCAAAGCAAGATGATAATTAAAAAAAGATTTTTAATATATCATCAACTGAATCATCACCTTTAGATCAAGATATATAATGATAAGTGATGCATAGTCGTTGATAGCACCAAAAATAACTCTACTCACTACGTAAGTAGGATGAGTTGAGATCGTATCCTCAGAGACCTTGGGCTAAGTTGAGATTGCAAAATAAAAGAAAGAAGCGTTATTTTTGATTTAGAAAATAAATTATCTTAAAATTGATGTAATTAGAAAATAAAGAGCTCGAAAGTTTTGAATTAATTTTGCACTAGTAGAGTTGTATCTCTTTTTTTTAATTAAATAGATGTGATTAATCTTAAGAAAAATACCTGTCTTTCCTTGGCACGTTCCGTACCCGTAGATCATGGTGCATCTTCGGAAAGTACTAGGTAAATGATTCTTCTTTCCTTGGCATGCCCCGTATCCGTAGATCATGGCGCATCTCCGAAAAGTAAAAGTTGTTCCTAATATTAATCTAACAAGAAAGCATAAATAAAAGCATATGAAGGAGAGCAAATAAAGAACTCATGACGATTAAAAAGCATAATCTTTATTGCATATAAAGAAATACAAGAAAGTTTAGAACAATAAACCATCTCTGTGTCGTTACAAAATTTCTTCTCCACTCCCGAGACTGCTAGGCTAGCTGCTCATGAAGTAGTCCCTTTCTATTCCTCTATGCAAGGCTCTAGAAGAATTTCTAGGCTCCCCCTCCAATGGGAGTACAAAAGTCTTTTTATAGGTGTTAGGAGGGAGGAGTTTTACATGATCTTTCGATATGGGACTAAAAAAAATGCTAAAGACTAAAAGATGGATGGATGAGATGGAAAGATCACAAATAAATAAAGAAAACACAAATCTTTCCTCTCAAAGTATTTCTAAATATTAATTTTTTTCCTTTAATAAGCATCTGTTCGTCCGCCAGCAAAAACTCCCCGCGAACCCGCCTGCCGCGTGCTCGCTTGCCACGCGCCCGCACCTGCACGCCTGCACCCGCACATCTGCGCACGCCCGCTCGCGATGCCACGCCTGTGCCCGCGCTCGCGCCCGCCCCGCGTCCGCCCCGCATCCGCGCTCGCGCCCACGCACGCCGCGTGAACATTGCCGCGTGAATACTCTTTTTATATTCCAAAAAGAAACTTTTGTTTCTTCACAATGACGTCTATATCCTTTTGGATTCCTTGCATAGTATCTTCATTTTCTATAATACCATATGCATCCTTCTTTTATTTTAATTTTATTTTAAGTCTAAATTTCTTCAAACTTGAGTCTTTTTGATCTATGAATCGGACTCTTTGTATCGACGATCATCTTTCCTGTAAAACATAAAAAGAAGTATCAAATTTTTAATAAATAAAATAAATTAAATATAATTTTCTACTTTAAATGACTTAAATTAAGTGTTTATCACACCCTCCAACTTGAATTTTGCTCGTCCTCGAGTAAAATAGATATATCAGCGTTGTGTACCGACTCGATCTTGAATCAAAAGTTAGGTTAGGCATCCCAAAAGGTAAATGATATCTGGTCAGACCATTAAAGAGATACTTCATTGGATTATCAATTTGACCCAATTAGTGGTTGAGTATTAACTAAAGAAATTTTAAGAGCTTTTCTTTCACCAACTCCCACTTTGCTCTTTAAATCCTCTAACTTAATGTGAGAGAGGTTTATTATCTTCTTGCAATTTAGTCTCCTTATTATCCATTATTTATTTATTTATTTATTTATTTATTTTAATATTGCCTATTTTTTTACGCAAACCACAATACTTACTTAGACGAAAGGGCCCGATTACTCAATAGGAAACCAATATATATATTTTTTTTTAAGGAGAATTTTTGCATACCTCGATCTTTCCACCCAATCTCTCATGAAGTAGATTCTTTATTGAGATCAATAAGAAGAGGGTTGTAGAATCACTCCTAAAATTTGGTCTAGACTAAACCCTACCATTCATTGGATTTTCTTAATAATTTATTCCTCAGTATCTCTAAAATTATCTTGACTATTAATCATTCATTGTTTAGGATGCCTAATTGACTCTTAATCAAAATAAAATTTGGATACACAAAACTAATTATTTCTAACCATACTCGAGGATTTGATTAATTTCCTCCCACCCCCCCAACTTAATCTACATTGTCCTCAATGGAGTAGGAAAGCAAAGAAAATAAAAGGAGAGAGTGCACCTGGGATAATTTTACTTCGGAAGGTGAAGATAGCTTCATTGATTAATAGGCTCTTGTTCTAAATTCCTGTAGCCGCAGTAAAGTAAAAAAAATATGAAATCATTGGGTTGCCTCCCAACAAGCGCTTAGTTTTACGTCTTCAGCCAGACTGAATTGAGTATTATGGCGGTATTGGATCCACTAAATCAATAGATTCAATTAATTCTCCATCACTAATTCCATCTATGTAAGGTTTCAATCGCTGACCATTCACTTTAAAGGTGTTCCCCTGTTTAGGATTTTTGAGTTCTATAGCTCCATGAGAAAATACCTGAGTTACAATGAAAGGTCCGTCCCAACGTGAGCGAAGTTTTTCAGAAAACAGACACAACCTAGAATTGAAGAGCCAAACTTTTTGATTGGGCTCGAATATTTTTCATGGTATGCTTTAGTTCGAGCCTTATAAATTTCGACACTCTTATACGCTTCATTGCGTAGCTCTTCAAGTTCATTTAATTGAAGTTTTTTATTGGAACCTGTATTTTTCATATCAAAGTTAAATTACCGTATGGCCCAAAATGCATGATGTTTCAATTCCACCGGTAGATGACAAGCTTTTCCGAATACAAGTCAATAAGAAGATATTCCTATGGGTATTTTAAAAGTAGTATGGTAAGCCCATAATGCATCGTCTAAGTGAAGAGACCAATCCTTTCTATCAGGCCTAACCATCTTTTCTAAGATATGTTTAATCTCCCTATTTGACACCTCTACTTGACCATTAGTTTGGGGGTGATATGGTGTGGCCACTTTGTCTGAAATATTATATTTTTTCATAAGTGCTTCAAAATATTTATTCATAAAATGAGTCCCCCCATCACTAATGATCACCCTTGGGAAGCCAAATCGACTAATGATATTTTGTTGGATAAAACTAGTTACAATTTTATTATCATTAGTCCATGTAGCTATTACCTCCACCCATTTTGATACGTAATCAACTGCCACCAGAATATATTCAAATCCAAATGAGGCTGGAAAAGGTCCCATGAAATCAATCCCCCAAACATCGAAGATTTCTACTACTAAAATGGGGGTCAGCGGCATCATATCCTTCTTGGATAAATTTTCTATTTGCTGACATCACAAACAACTTCGGCCAAATTTATGTGCATCCTTGAAAAGCGTTGGTCAATAAAACTCACTCTGCAGCACTTTTGCTGCAGTTTTTCTTTCACTAAAATGTCCCCCACATGCCGAAGAATGGCAAAAAGTGAGAATGCTTTGGAATTCACTCTCGGAGATACAACGACGAATAACTTGATCAGGACAGTATTTAAATAGTTCAGGTTCTTCCCAGAAATAATGTTTAATTTGCGAGAAAAATTGATCCTTTTCTTGTTTTGTCCAGTGAGAAGGTACTTGTCCTGTTGACAAGTAATTGACAATATGGGCAAACCATGGAGGACGGCTAGAGGAGATTGCGAAAAGTTGTTCGTCAGAAAATTTTTCTTTGACCTCATCTATGCCTATCGTGTGTTCAACTAAGATCCTGGAGATGTGATCAGCTACCACATTCTCAGAACCCTTCTTATCTCGGATTTCCAGATCAAATTCTTGTAAAAGAAGGATCCATCTGATCAAACGCGGTTTAGTATCTTTCTTTGAGAGGAGATGTTTCAGAGCCGCATGATCAGAGTAAACTAGAACCTTAAACCCTAACAGATATGAGTGAAATTTTTCAAGGGCGAACACTACTGCTAGTAGCTCTTTTTCTGTTGTAGTGTAGTTTAATTGGGCATCAGAAAGAGTCTTGCTAGCATAATAGATCACATGTGGCTCCTTATTGATTTTTTAGCCTAAGACGGCACCTATTACAAAGTCAGAGGCATCA
The DNA here is from genome assembly GCF_000442705.2 of Elaeis guineensis. NCBI lineage: Eukaryota > Viridiplantae > Streptophyta > Magnoliopsida > Arecales > Arecaceae > Elaeis > Elaeis guineensis. The sequence continues at coordinate 36,028,345 of NC_026005.2, read as the reverse complement.
CACATAATCTCAAATGGAATGGACCAGTCAGGGGGTTTTATTATAGGTGCTGTTGTCAGGGCTGTTCGTAATGTGTTGAACGCTTTCAAACAGTCTTTGTCAAAGACAAATAGTGTATCCTTGGCCAACAGATTGCACAAGAGTCTTAAAATCTTGCTAAAGTCTTTGATGAAGCGTCTATAAAATCTGACATGACCTAAGAAGGATCGTATTTGTCGGACCGAAGTAGGGGGTGGTAGTTTTGAAATGACCTCAACTTTGGCTTTATCTACCTCGATCCCTCTTTCAGAAATAATATGTCCTAATACAATTCCTTTCCGCACCATGAAATGGCTCTTTTCCCAACTTAGGACAAGATTTGTCTCCATACACCGTTTAAGAACTTTGGAAAGATTATGGAGACAATCCTCAAAGGTGGTTCCAAACACAGAAAAATTATCCATAAAAACTTCAAGACATTTGTCCACCATATCCAAAAAAATGGCCAGTATGCACCGTTGAAATATAGCGGGTGCATTGTAGAGCCCGAATGACATACGCCGAAAAGTGAAGGTGCCATAGGGGCAGGTGAAGGTAGTCTTTTCTTGGTCATTCAGAAATACAAGTACTTGATTATACCCTGAATAACTATCAAAAAAATAGAAGAAACTTTGTCTTGCTAACCGTTCTAAGATTTGGTCAATGAAGGGCAATGAAAAATGGTCCTTCCTAGTAACGGCATTCAGTTTTCTATAATCTATGCATACTCACCATCCAGATGATATGCGAGTGGGAAGCAGTTCACCTTCTTCATTCTCAACCACAGTAATACCTAATTTCTTAGGTACTACTTGAGTGGGACTGACCCATTTACTATCGGATATGGGGTAGATGATTCCAGCATCTAACCACTTTACCACCTCTTTCTTTACTACTTCACGCATGTTTGGGTTCAATCTCCTCTGCATATCTCGATGGGGTTTGGCATGTTTCTCAAAATGAATATGGTGCATGCAAATGAAGGGGTCAATTCCTTTTAAATCGGCAATGGACCAACTGATAACCTCTTTGTGTTCCTTCAGAATACCAACCAATTGTGCTTCCTGATTAGGAGTCAAGTCTGATGCAATGATTGTCGGGAGGGTGTCATTGAGTCCTAGAAATACATACTTGAGCGTAGCAGGAAGGGGTTTCAATTCTAACGTAGGTGGTGATTCTAAAGATGGGACTATTGGTATACTGGCTAATGTGGGCAATGGCTCATACTTGATTGTCCATGGAGGAATGGTTTTATCGTGTGGTGTATCCAACAAGATGTTAACTTCTTTCATATATTCCTCAAAGTCATACACTCCAAAGTGAGCCAAGCAAGTATCTAAGGGGTCTAGTGCTAGAATTGTGGGTGTTGCATCTTCCATAATATCTTCTAGTGTATCTACTTCGAAGCAACTATCCATTGATGGTTCTTGGGAAGCACCAAACATATTCAGTCTTAGGTTCTTATTCCCAAATGATACGTCCATGACTCCTGTCCTACAATTAATGCATGCATTTGCCATAGCTAGGAAGGGTCGTCCTAAGATAATGGGAATTTGTTTGGGGTTGCCACTTAGTTCCATGTCGAGAATCAGAAAATCAACTGGAAAGTAAAACTCATCTACCTTGACCAAGACATCCTCAAGCATTCCACGTGGTTCCTTAATTGATCTGTCGGCTAACTGCAGTATGACTGATGTGGGTTTCAGTTCTCCGAATCCAAAAAGTTCATACACCGAACTAGGTAAAAGATTCACACTTGCCCCTAAATCCAGAAGGGCTTTTTCAATGTGATAATCTCCTATAACACAGGAAATGATGGGGGCTCCTGGGTCCTTAAGCTTTGGAGGAGTGGCATGCTGGAAGACAGAACTAGCCTGTTCAGTGAGGCATACTTTCTTTGGGATTTGTGATCTAGATTTACGTTTTTGGGTGCACAAATCCTTCAAAAATTTGGCATAAACAGGGACCTGTTTGATTGCGTCTAGAAGGGAAAGATTAATTTGGACTTGCTTAAACAATTCCAACATCTCATCGAGTTTTTCTCCCTTCTTATCTGCAAGAATAGGGGCTTTCAGGGCATCCAAAAATGGGGCTTTAGGCAAGTAAGATGATTCTGGTGCAGTTGGTTTCTTCTCTATTTTCAGGTCCTCCTTGTTCTTGGGTGATTTAGCTTTGATTAGAGGTTTAGGGTCGGTCTCATTGGTTTTACTAGTGTGTTCAATGATCTTCCCACTTCTTAGAGTCATGATTGATTTGGCATGTTCAGAAAAAATTTTTGGGGTATTAGAACTTTCAATCATAAATTGCCCTCTTGGATTGCTCTCGGGTTGGCTAGGTAATTTTTCTCCTTCCCTCCTACTGAACGCAGTCGCTGTTGACCTATTTGGGTCTCTAGCTTAGCAATGGATTGTGTGTAGGAGTTAAGGATCTGAGTGTTGACTTCTAATCGTTCTAGTGCTTTCAGAACTTTTTCCTCAAAAGCTGAGCTGTGATCAGTAGTAGATGGTTGAGGAGCATTTTAAAATTGATGGTATGGTCCATGCCTATATGTTGGGTCCTGATATTGAGGTTGAGGTGCGGCAGGGCCAACCACTGGTTGTGGTCTCCAAAAAAAATTTGGATGATTTCTCCAGCTGGGGTTATAAGTGTTCGAATATGGATCGTTTCCTGGTCTGCAAGCTTGTTGGACTTGAGCTTGCTGAACCTGCTCGTGCACAAACTCAGAAAATTGAGGTGCGGCTGGGCATTCACTAACAAAATGGTTCGGATTTGCACACAATGCACAAAATTCTTGGATTGGGTTAGGTGGAATCAAGGATTGTCCAGTATTTAGAAGACGATCTAATTTTTGGGATAGTTCATCTACCTTATGATGGATATCTATGGCATTTCCTACTTCATATATTCCACCTCTCTTTAGGTTTAACATGGGTTTATCTCTAATAGAGGCAGACATATGATGTAATAAATTTTTACTTAAAATTTCAAACAGTTGCCATGCCTCATCCTCACTTTTCAGCATGAATGTCCCACCGCATAATGCATCGACCATTTGTCGATGTCTTTCTGATAGCCCATCATAAAAACATTGGATTAACTGCCACTTGGGTACAGCATGGTGGGGATATTTTTTAATAAGGTCTTTTAATCTCTCCCATGTTTCATGAAATATTTCTTCATCTAATTGGGAAAAACTAGTTATGGCTTTCCTTATTTGATTAGTTTTTCCTATGGAAAAATATTTCTTGAGAAACTCTCCTTGCAGCTGGTCCCAAGTTGATATAGTCATGGAATCCAAAGTATGTAGCCAGTATTTGGCTTTATCCTTAAGTGAAAAAGGGAATAATTTTAACCTAAGAGCATCATCAGAGAAGTTGTGAATTTTGACAGTTGAGCATATCTCAAGAAATTCTTCAAGATGTTTATAAGGGTCCTCATTACTAAGTCCATAAAATGAAGGCAACATTTGGATTATACTGGACTTAATTTCATATTGAGTGGCCTCCATAGGGGGCACTTGAATACAAGGAGAGTAGGTATATATAGAAGGAGTAAAGTACTCCTTCAATTGCTTGGGTGGATCATTCTCCTGATTTCGGTCCATATTTTTATGTCGTTGGCTCTAAAGGTTCTTTCTATTTCTGGATCAAAAGGTTGGATTTCTAGTCGTAACGATCTACGGCCAAGCATACACCTTACAATTGTACTTCAGAGCAAACACAAAAAATTTTAGTTTTTATAATATATATATATATATTTATAATAAATTGAGAAAAGAATGAAGAAAATCTAAAGAGAAGAACCTAATAATCTTAAATCTATGAAAAGGAAGAAATTAGTTAATGTTTAGATATTAATTGCAATCAACTTAAACAAGCATAGACTCTCTATCCTAAGGTTAACTTAGATCTAGACAGCTCCTAACTTCCAAGACCGCCTTTGAGCACTCCAAGCTCAAGACTGACTAACTGACTCGGCCAGATAAGTGTAAGATGTGGGAGGTTCCCTGCTCGTTGCTTTCCTTAGACACCAACTGAGTTGGCTAGGTCAGTCAACGAAACCAATTGAAAACCACTTTCTTTAACCACTTGCCTTAGACACCGAGCAATTAACCAATCTGTACTCAGTTCAACTTTAGAGCTTTCTTATCCTATTGAGCTCGAAATCCTTAGGGGTCAACGTCTAATTAATTTTAGATTAAGATCTAGGTTATGCAAATGTAAGGGAGTGATTTGTGAGCCAAGAAAGGGTGATCAAATCTCCACCTTATCTGATTAATGGGTTATTGCCCTTAAGATTAATTATGGAGATGAGATGCAAAGAAACAAGGTGTCCAATCAAGTTAGAAATTTTTATATTTGAGGTTATGCTATTTTAGTTAAGTGTTATGAAATGTCAGTGGCTTTTTTTTTTTTTAATTCAACCGTGCCAAGGTCCCCAGCAATGGTGCCAAAATTTGATGCGTAGTCGTTGATAGCACCAAAAATAACTCTACTCACTACGTAGGTAGGATGAGTCGAGATCGTATCCTCAGGGACCTTGGGCTAAGTTGAGATTGCAAAATAAAAGAAAGAAGCGTTGTTTTTGATTTAGAAAATAAATTATCTTAAAATTGATGTATTTAGAAAATAAAGAGCTCAGAAGTTTTGAATTAATTTTGTACTAGTAGAGTTGTATCTCTTTTTTTTAATTAAATAGATGTGATTAATCTTAGGAAAAATACATGTCTTTCCTCAGCACATCCCGTACCCGTAGATCATGGTGCCTCTCCGAAAAGTACTAGGTAAACAACTCTTCTTTCCTCGGCATGCCCCGTATCCGTAGATCACGGTGCATCTCTGGAAAGTAAAAATTATTCCTAATATTAATCTAACAAGAAAGTATAAATAAAAGCATATGAAGGAGAGAAAATAAAAAACTCATGATGATTAAAAAGCATAATCTTTATTGCATATAAAGAAATACAAGAAAGTTTAGAACAATAAACCATCTCTGTATCATTACAAAATTTTTTCTCCACTCCCGAGACTACTAGCCTAGCTGCTCATGAAGTAGTCTCTTTCTATTCCTCTATGCAAGGCTCTAGAAGAATTTTTGGGCTCCCCCTCCAATGGGAGTACAAAAGTCTTTTTATAGGTGTTAGGAGGGAGGAGTTTTACATGATTTTTTGATGTGGGACTAAAAAAAATGCTAAAGACTAAAAGATGGATGGATGAGATGGAAAGATCACAAATAAATAAAGAAAATATAAATCTTTCCTCTCAAAGTATTTCTAAATATTAATTTTTTTCCTTTAATAAGCATCTATTCGTCCGCCAGCAAAAACTCCCCGCGAACCCGCCTGCCGCGCGCCCGCTCGCTACCCGCCCGCACCTGCACGCCCGCACCCGCACATCTGCGCATGCCCGCTCGTGATGTCGTGCCTATTCCCACGCTCGCGCCCGCCCCGCATCCACCCCGCGTCTGCGCTCGCGCCCACGTGCGTCGTGTGAACACTGCCGCATGAATACTCTTTTTATATTTCAAAAAAAAACTTTTGTTTCTTCACAATGACGTCTATATCCTTTTAGATTCCTTGCATAGTATCTTCATTTTCTATAATACCGTATGTATCCTTTTTTTATTTTAATTTTATTTTAAGTTCAAATTTATTCAAACTTGAGTCTTTTTGATCTATGAATCGGACTCTTTGTATCGACGATCATCTTTCCTATAAAACATAAAAAAAAGTATTAAATTTTTAATAAATAAAATAAATTAAATATAATTTTATACTTTAAATGACTTAAATTAAGTATTTATCAATAAGTGATTGGGTTTGACATATTTCTATGCCCATAGCTCATCTAAGATGTTGTTTGACTGAAAGATTGAATTACACGGTAACTTGCCACTGAAGGATATTTTGATAATTTTATATCAAAATTTTAAATCTTTTGAATTATCATGACATATTGCTAGACATCAATCTTGACTTATGGATTCATCAAAATTAAAAAAAATTAATTTTAAAATTATTTTGGAAGAGTCCAAGTTGATTGGGACTCTTCGGGTGACCTAATCTCATCGGATTAAGATTACGTCGAAAGTCTTGGTCCACTGCTGGATAGATTTAGAACCCAATGGGTCACACACTTTAGAATTTAGTCTTAATCTAATTTAATTAGAGTTTAATATAAATTTTATGGGTTAATTTGATATGCTAGCACATTGTATTAACCCATGTTACCAAATTGGTTTGGTTCAAAATATTTGAGCTAACCTAGACCAGTTGCCTTTGATCCAATAGGATTGGGTCAATTTAAATTGGATCTTTATCCAACTTAAACTAGTTTTAAGTGGAGAAAGAGTCCTCTGCACCCACTAGAAGCCATGCCAAAATAATAATGCCGCCCACCTCAAATTACCATGTGAAGTTGGAGAGTCCTTCTTAATGAAGGAACTTATCTTCACATGTTGCGTTAAATTCTCAACCAGATATCCTTTGATTTGTTACCAAAATTGATTGAGATTTTTATGGCACATAGAGAAGGAAGAGTCCTTCTACTGCAAGTGTTGGAAATGACAAAATTTTACACATTGAATTTATTCACTACATGAGAAGATGGAGCACCAAAGGTTGGCACCCCTTCATCTCATGTGATGTCCCTTGGTCCCCTATTTATATGGGATGCCCCACTTAGTTTCTTGCTATGATTTTAGATTGAAACTAGAGAGAAGGGATGTGGAAATCATTGGAAAAATTTTGAAAAAAATCTAAGAGAAAGGCAAGGAAAATTTGAGTGGTAAAAGTTGCAAGAAGGGTGGTGAGGTTTTTAGCAAGTGTTGCTAATGTACCCTAGGGTTTGGTTTTTCCATGTGTTGGAGTCAAAAATTAAATCCTAGATTGTATGACATCTAAATAGTATCTTCTTGATATCATTCTAGTGGCAAGATCAAAAGCAATTGGGCTTTGGCACAATCACACCACAAGTTCGAATCCGACAGTGTTCTTGAGAAGATAAGGCTGTGACAGTGCACCGGTTGGGAAGGACCTTGGCCAACTTCCATGTCGATCATCATTGGAGGATTTCTACCTTGGGGTATTGTGAAGAACACCAATGTGCCACTTTTTTATTTTAGTGAAAGTATAAAATTCTATTTCTTTTGCATGCTTGTTTTTATTTTATCGATATCGGCAAGGTGATTCTAGGATTTAAATTCTAACTTGATAGTTTTATTTGATAAAGCTATTGATTTGTTTGATTTTAAATTTTTAAAATCATTTTTTATTGTGTGGTTGGAACCCAACATTCTTTTGATACAAAAGAGGGTGTGTTTAATTAAGTGCAAGGGCTCCAAGAGTTGGCGCCTAATAGGATTTCTAATGTAAGTTAAATAACTTAAGTTATTAGGAAATCCAATACAAGTAGGACTTGTATTACAAGATTTAATAGGATTCAATCCTTATGTCTATTTAAAGGGACCTCCTCTAAGATCTCTAGAGCATCCAACCAGCAAGCCCCACGCCCCATAGAAGTCCTCCACGCCCTCTCTTCCTCTCCCTTTGTCTCCTCTCCTTTGGGCATTCCACACGCCCCTCCTTAGGCATCCTCTCTCTTCCATGTCCAAGGGTGCTTGGGCATCCACCTTGTGCTGGTTTCCACCTACTGGTAGCAGCATAATTCAAGAGAAAAAAGTAAGAGAAGAAGAGAAGAAGAAGATCAAGGAAAGAGATCAAGTATTGATTGTGATCCAGACTTCGTCCAGATTCAGCAGACTGAATATTTTTAGAGAAGAAAATTCAACTTGAAGAGGGCTATTTCAGACTAATCCTAAGTAGATACCCATAGAGGCTAGATATTTATGTGGCTATAAGAAAATCACTTCTCTTCTAGATCTAGATTTGAAGAAAGAGATTGCGAAATAGATATATGATTTGATCACAATCTAAATTTCAGCATATGTCAATTTCAGCACATGAACTAGATTCTTGTGGTTTTATATTTTTATGCATGTATGATTTAAATTAAAAATATTTTAATCTAATATTCTACAGCAGTATTTAGAAAATAAAATTTTGAAATACACATGTATGCCCCAAACCTCAAATTCCAACACTATGAACAGTAATATAAACAAGCTTAAAATGTAAAAAAAGCTTAAAATATAATTAAACATAGTAATATGAAAGAAAAAAAAGCTTTATTTACAAAAGCATATTTACATAGAGTCTGATGAAATTGAAATACATATCGTACAAGCTTTATATATATATACTAATCAAGCTTAAACAAACTTAAATATAAATCACAAGCACTAATATATGCTAATACATGAGTAAACACACAAGTAAACACACTTATTTACAAACTCACATAGATTAACAGAGCTAAATGATAGAGTATTCTATGGAGGGTACTGTGGAAGGAAGGTGAAATGAATATTATAATGGAAGGATGGAGGAGATGAAGGTGGAAATGGGTTTTTTAATGGATGAAATGGGATGATGATGGGTGGAGGTGAATATTTTAATGGAGAATGAGATTTTTTGGTGGATTAAACAAATGAAACAAGTGGAGAAGATGGAACAAACAAAAGAAAATGATAAGAATAGAGATTAGTTTATATGGAAGAAATCAAAGAAAAATGAGAAGATGTTGTTTGCTTGAAGAAATGAAGGACAATTTCACATGGAGCTGTCCCTGATGAAAGGAGCAGATGAAGAAGGTTAAAGAAAAAGAAGAGAGTTTTGTGGAAGAAGATGAGTGCTTCATGGAAAAGACGAAGGAGATTAGAAGAAGGAGGCAAGGGAAGAGAAGAGAGGAGAAGAGAAGAAGAAGATTAGGAGATTAGGAAGAGAAACTCTACTATTAGACTTGAAATTCCTCTCGGCCTGTCTCTCCTGTGCTCGACCTCCTTCTGGATGAAGGTCTTATTTTTTATTTATAGGTAAGGAAAGGAACTATGTAGACTTCAATCAGTTTAGAGTCAGATGAATTTTATTTGGTTTGGAATTCGGAAGCTTGTAAAAGTTGGAACTGAAATCGAAACTTAATTTATTTTAAGTCTGATTTTTTATAGCATCTTGTCATCTCTATATAGTGTCAGAAATTTTTCTATAGATAAACAGTAGTGATATCATAAATCTTCCTATAGCTTGCTTAGCTTCTTTAGATCGTGGTGTAGACCTATTTTTTGAACCATTTCTGAGAATTAAACCGGCTTCGAGAATAGTAGTAGTAGTTATCTTTAGAAGATAGTAGTAATCATCTATTTTTAGAAGTGGCTAATAGAAGACCCACTGGATTGTATCTACGAATAAAATTTTTCTATCAAGAGATTGGTAGAAAGGTTAGTAAAAAAAAAAAAATTTCTCAAAAGAACATTCTAGTTCTTGTTTTTGGATGATAAGTAGCGAAGTCATTATCGATCATGTATACTTCTTCTGTTTCTTCTTTTATACTTTAATTTTTGGATGATGCTCTGGAAGTACAGGCTTTTGATCTTTGTAATTCATAATATTTTTTAAAATATTTTTCATAGATCTTCTTGTAGGGAGATGGAGCTCTTTCAAAGGCTTCATTAGTAGTTTCTGTATATAGTCTAGATGAGTCCATTGACAGTTGAATTGGATAAAAATTTGAAGTTTTACTTGAAGCTCTTTCTAATGTAAATCCCTGGATTATTAGGTCTTCATCAAATAAAATTCATCTTTTGATATATACTTTATGCTCAGGAATAATAGAAACTGATCAGCTTTTATGTTGAACTCTCACTTTAATATCCAAGGATGTCCTGTTTCAGTGCAGAATCTCATCAGATTGATGTCGTCGATGCTGTGATATCTTTTGAGAACTTTAGATTTCATATCTTCCGAAAGTATATCTAGGATGATTCTAAATTTGAGCCACCAATGCTAGTAGAACCAGATAGATAGAATTTCTTAATATTTGAATTTTATGAACCATGAATGCCTGTATTCTGGGTTTTGGATATAGAAAAAATTAATTCAAGCTTTCTAATAGTCCCAATAGCTGAATTCTTTATCTTCATAATTTCTTATCCTCAAGATCTTTGTGGAATTGAGATTTTTCTCTGGATCTCAATCTTTCAGAGAAAAGACTTTTAATATGAGAAATTTAGAGAAAGCAATCTTACTATTTTGCTGATAGTTGTGATGAACATGTATACTCTTGGTGTGAGTTAGAATTTTTTCATGATAAACTTGATCTTTTTCTCTTGTTTTGAGAATATAAAAGTTTTTTTTTTGGAAGAAATTTTATCAGGTTTATGATATTGGAGTTTAGAACATGAGCTTCCAAAGGGAAAAGATTTTTTTCTGATTTGGAGATATTGGGATTAGGACAGTATGGTTCTTTGGTAGAGGTGTTCTAAGTATTGGATGTTCTATAGTTTCAAGATTGGCTTACCTGATCCTTCTCTTTAGAGAATTAACCTTTTGGAGATTGAATGTCAAAATATGCTTTCCTATAAAAATATGTCAAAATCAGTTCATAATATTCAGTTGCAATCAGGAGAGTATTCTCTTGTAGATATAGATGATTAATCAGGGACTTCATAGCCTTTTCAAAGTCTTTCTTTTGATTAAATATATGAGCTCATCATATTTCATTGAATAGTAAGTATTTTTCTAGAGAAAGTTATGGAATAAGGCAGGAGGGATAATTTTTCTCTTTACACCAGTTCTTATTAAATTTTATATTTTTGTCAAAAAAATATGGGTACGAGTGTTTTAGCTGAATTGAGGATTTATAAACCAGTCTTTTTTCTTGCCAATCTCTTTTTGTTACTCTGTTAAAGTACTTTGGTTTTAAGATTTTATTATCATTCCAAAAAATTTTTTTAATTTTCAACATAACAATCAAGTAAGGATGATGAGTTTTGGTAAGTGCCATATAGAAATCAGTAGCAAAACTAAAATATTCTGAAAAAAGTTTTAATTGTTTCTTATTTAAAAGTTTATTAGCTAATTCTTGGACTTGATCTAATGGGAGTATGATGTTATAATCTAGTTGGATTTTAATTTATAAAGATTCTATTTTCTTTTCTGGCAATAAGAGTCCATTTCTTATTATAGTCCTAAAGAATATTTGTAGGTGCTTCCATTGTTGGTTATCATGGATATATATATATATAATTATAAAATGAGCAAAAAGAAGAAGAATTTGTGTCTGATCGATATCTAGTGTTAAATCAAATTCAAAGTAACTTTTGGCTCCATTAATTCTTTTCAATATATTTCTTGAAATCAGGATGTTGTATTTTATCCATTGCAATATTTTGTATAAAAGTTTATGATCATTAACTAATTTTAACCTTCTTTTTATCTTTTTTTGATTTTTTGATTTTTGTTTTATATTGGTTTTGTAGGATAATTTTTGTACATATTTGAAAAACTCTTCAAAATTATAGCAAGTCTTAAACAATATTCTCTGATCATCTTGTGTAATGATTTCTTTCTCTGTAATAGTCAAAGATTTGAGATGAGCTAAGAAAGGGATCCCTAATACAACTCTTTATTTTAGAGTTTTGACTAATAAAAATGATATTTTAATATAATTTTTTTTTTATGCATACATAAAGTTCAAAGATTGTATAATTTACTCTCAGATTTTTTTTTTCTGTAGTTTGGAGGTTTTGATTAATTCTTTCAAAGTATTTTGGAGGAATTAAGTCTTGTCTAATACAATTTACATCAGCTCCAAAATCTAGCAAAGTTTCATATCTAAAGTTATATCCATCTTTTAGTTTAAATAGAATATCACAGATCTATTTTTCATTCAATTTTTTAAGAATCTTTTGAGTTCTCTTATCAAACTTCTCTTTGTATCTTTTATATTTCTTTTCATATAATTTATCTATTCGAGATCCAAATTCATAGCCAAAATCTTTTAAGTTATAGAGATCATTTCTTCCTTTTCTTTTGTGTAACTTTATAAATTATTTTAATTCAAATTTACTAAGAAAAATTGCTCTATCTATCTTACTGATAGTACTTATATTTTTTAGATTAATTTTTATCCCCAAAGGAGATAGTTCTAAAGAAAATATTTTCAAACCTAATATAATGGAGTAAATATCTTAATACCATCTATACTCAACTAAATTACTATTCCTAAGAGTACTTAATTTATTATTAATATCTACATATGGATTATTTATAACGTTCAAAGGATAATCTAAAGAATTGTTATCTTTAGACTTCTTTTGAACAATATTCACAACATCTAAGTTAATGGAAAAGGGTTTCCATCAATCTTTCAATTGCTTTAATAAATAATTTATCATTATCTCAACAATTGAGATTTATGAATAAATATGGATCTGTGGGAAATTCAATGCAGGGGTAAAATGGTAATTTTAAAACTTTTCAAAATTATGATTTTACAGTGAAAAAATATTAATTAATCTAATTAATTAATATAAATTTACCCTACACAAGAATCTAAATATGATATATAGCATGCATGTATTTAAATTTGAAATTCAAATTCAAACAGTAAACACTTTACTGTAATGTGTTCAGAACACAATACCTTTGTACGAATAGTAGATCGCCGCAATCTGATCACCGTCGGGAGAGTTTGATTATCGTGATGCAGTTACTTACATAGTGTGTCTGGCCTGTGCAGATCATCCACATGAAGCTCCCGGTCTGATCGACTCCTCACGAGTCTAGCTCGCTGTAGAGCACTTTTAACGGTCGATGCTGATTGAACTCCTTCGATCGATGTTTGTCGATTCTTTGGATGCTTCAGATCATCAACAGACATGCTTGAGAGAATGTTGAAGATCTCTCTAAAATTTTGTGGGCTCACGACACTCGTAGCTCACTTTCTCACTTCCCGAACCCCAAGCTTAAAACTCAAGAAAACTCACCGAAAACCTTGCACCCACTTTTCTTTCTTTCTTTCTTGGAAGGATATGGACTTTTTTCTCATGCACAAGACTTCTCATGCCCCAAAATTTTTCTCCAAAAATCTTCTTCTTGCATGCCCCACTCTTCTCCTCCTTTTATAACAACGTCAAACATCTTATCCAAAAGAAAAGGATAAAGATGAGTAATTGCACATTTGAATTCAAATCAAATTTTGAATTCAAATGGACACCAACTCATCCCTTATCCACTAAAGGCGTGAGGCGTGGCTTAAATTGTGCATGGAGTGATTTCATGAGAAACCTTTTGTCATGTAATAAATGGGGCGTAAAAAAAGGGATAAGGTGCAAAGATTGATTGCCCATTCAAATTCAAACTTTATTTTGAATTTGAATGGCCAACCAATCATCCTTATCCATTCAAATGGCACATTAATGTGGGGCATAGAGAGGGCTTGGCGTGAGGAAAAAATTCATGAGAAGTTTCTTCTCATGAATTCAAATGGGTGCAATGGAAGTGAGGTGGCACATGGAGATTGGGTCAAGGTGGTTTAATTATTTAAACCAACCTAATTGAAGCAAATAAGTTAGGTCCAATTAGACTAATTTAAACCCAATTAAATTAGGCTTAATTAGGCTCAATAAAATTTTAATCAAATCAGGAATTGATTAAGCCCAACCCCTGATCAAATCAGGGACGACGATTAGGTCAACTCTTAACCTAATCAGGTCAAACCCAACTGAATCCAATTCAATTGGACTTGATCCAAAAATAATTACTCAATCAAATTAAATTAATTAGTGATCAAATCACTAATTAAATCTCTCATAAATACTAAGTCCAAATTCGATGGGCAATCGAGCATCAGAATTTATCGATATGTAACCCTGATCGAAAAGTCCCAACCAATGGGACTCTTGACCCCGGTACCCATAATGTGTGGAACTCATGATCAGAGAATCCTGATTCTCGATCACTGAGTCTCAAATATGTAGGATTCTACATCAGCCATCAGATCAGATAAGAACCTCTAATGTGTGTGACCCTACAGGTTCGAACCTAAGCCGGTAGCATAGGAACCAATTCCTGTACTAATCAAAGTGAACATCTAGCAATGGTACCCGACGTTCGGATAGATCGAAGAGTCACAATTGCAACACTCAGAACCTACATGAATATGGTTACTATATAATTCATCCTTTTGACCCCTGTGTTTAGGATGACTCAGGGTTAAACTGTCAACCCTGATCAGATCATCCAAATCGTGCTCAACTCAAACAGTCCTGTGACTCCTCACAAGGACTACCCTGGCCAAGATTTTGCTAAATTGAAATACGACTGTACACAGCTCCTAAACTGGAGTGGTCAATCCCATCTTGACACACGCACCGACAAGTCAAGTACTTGACTACACCCAGCAGCCTTCCATCACTGAATTAGAAATTCAGGTACTCCAGTGCCTAAGTGCAGTGAGTTGCTTGCAAGTCACCGTGGCGGTCTTAGGTCGGAGGGATATTTATATCCATATTCCATCGGAGCAAATCTTGACAGCAGAAATAGCTTCGAAGTCGGTCACGTTCAGTGCAGATGTACCCTTACATCTCACTTGTATGCCATACCAGTGTCTCTATACTCATTGGTTAAGAAGACAACCAACCTATATGGCACACAACGACCTATGCTTGATAAATGTTGTCATCCTTGGTAACAACGTATCATTTGGTCGCGAACAGATTTAAGGACTAAACGATAAATCCTCCTTTGTCGAGTCTAAATAGTCCTAAGGACTTCACCACAACATAGGAGTTTATTAGAAGATGAAATATTTTATGATGAAAAATATCAAAATAATTTTTATTAATTCATAATTCATGTACAAATATAAAAATGAGCACAACCATCAACAAACTGATGATTGGCTTTGGGACACTATTTCCAATAATCTCCCACTTGGCCTAAAGCCAATCAGTGCAGTATCTAATACCCATCTTCGACTTGTAGTTATCGAACTCCTTCACCGCAATGGCTTTAGTGAATGGGTCAGCCAGGTTCTCTTTCCCGTCGATCTTCTGAAGATCGACATCACCTCGATTCACAATTTCTCGGATGAGATGGTAGCGGCGCAGAATATGCTTCGTCCGTTGGTGTGCCTTTAGTTCCTTCGCCTGAGCAATGGCTCCAGAGCTGTCACAGTAGAGCAGAACTGGACCAACATGGGAGGGTGCTACTCCGAGCTCGATGATGAATTTTCTCAGCCACACCACTTCTTTGGCAGCATCTGATGCGGCGGCATACTCCACCTCGCAAACTGAATCAGCCACTGTGTGCTGCTTGGAACTTTTCCAGCAGATAGCCCCACCATTAAGGGTAAAAATAAATCCTGACATACTTTTGCTGTCATCGTGATCAGACTGAAAACTAGAGTCTGCAAACCCTATAAGTCTCAAGTCCGATTCACCGTAAACAAGCCACTGATCCTTAGTATTTCTTAAATACTTCAGGATGGTTTTAACAACCTTCCAGTGATTCTCCCCTGGATCAGATTGGATCTACTCACTACCCCTAGTGAGTATGCCACATCTGGTCGTGTACATGTCATGGCGTACATGATAGATCCCACTGTCGAAGCATATGGAATCTTACCCATACGTTCTCTCTCTTGAGGTGTTATCGGACAATCCCTCTTCGAGAGAGAAATTTCATGGCCTATCGGAAGATAGCCTTTCTTGGAATTCTCCATGCTGAACTTCTTCAGCATAGTATCAATGTACGTGGACTGAGATAAACCAAGCAACCTTTTAGATCTATCCCTGTAGATCCTCATCCCTAGGATGTAGGAAGCTTCTCCCAGATCCTTCATAGAGAACTGTGACGATAGCCAAATCTTTATTCCCTGTAATGCAGGGACATCATTCTCGATTAAGAGAATATCATCCACATACAATACAAGAAATACTACTACTGGACCATTAGCCCACTTATAATGTATGGCTCTTCTCCATTCTTAACGAAGCCATACGTCTTGATCGTCTTATCAAAACATATGTTCCAACTCCGTGATGCCTGCTTAAGTTTATAAATGGACCTCTGTAGCCTGCACACCTTAGACTCATCTGTGGATGTGAATCCTTCAGGTTGTATCCTATACACCTCTTCATCCAGCTTTCCATTTAGAAAAGCTATCTTCACATCCATCTGTCAGATTTTATAGTCCAGATGGGCAGCTATCGCAAGCATAATCCAAATGGATTTGAGCATTGCCACAGGAGAAAATATCTCGTCATAGTCTATACCATAACGTTGACGATATCCCTTGGCAACCAGACAAACTTTATAGGTTTCCACCTTTCCGTCTGCGCCTCTCTTCCTCTTGAAGACCCACTTACACCCTATGGGTTTTACTCCTTTGGGTGGGTCAACCAATGTCCACACATCGTTGACCTTCATGGACTCCATTTCGGATTTCATGGCTTCTAGCCATTTCTCAGAGTCAGATCTCTGCATTGCATCCATGTAGGTGATTGGATCCTCATTGTTTTCATCAAGTTCGATAGGATCATTGTCCCAGACCAAGAAATCATAGTATCTGTCCGATTGACGTGCTACTCTACCAGATCGCCTTAAGGATGCTTGAACAATGGGCTGTGGATCTGATCTAATCAAATCCGATTCAGGTTCAGCAACTTGTGTCGGTTTTTCCACCTGTCGAACTTCATCAAGTTCGACCTTAGAGGCAACAATCCCTTCACCAAGAAACTCCTTTTCCAAAAAGATTGCCTTAAGGCTGACAAACACTTTTTGCTCATCAGCTAGGTAGAAGTAATACCCTTTGGTCTCTTTTGGGTACCCTATAAAATTACACTTGTTAGACCTAGGTCCAAGCTTATCCGTAATTAAACGTTTAACATAAGCCGGACACCCCCAAACCCTAAGGTGCGAGAGTACTGGCTTACGTTCTATCCATATCTCATATGGCATTTTGGTTACAAACTTACTCGAAACTCTATTTAGAAGGTAACAAGCTGATTCGAGTGCATATCCCCAGAGGGAGATCGATAGATCAGCAAACTCCATCATGGATCGAACCATGTCCAACAAGGTCCGATTCCTCCTTTCAGATACACCATTATGTTGTGGTGTTCCAGGAGGAGTCCACTAAGAGAGAATTCCATTCTCCCCAAGATATGCCAGAAAATTATTAGAAAGGTATTCACCTCCTCGATCAGATCGAAGAGTTTTAATACACTTTCTAGTTTGTTTTTCTACCTCATTTCGGAATAGTTTGAACATTTCAAACGACTCCGATTTATGCTTCATTAAATAGACATACCCATACCTCGATAGGTCGTCTGTGAAGGTTATGAAGTAGAAATATCCACCTCTTGCACTTGAGCTCATGGGTCCACATACATTAGAATGTACCAAACCCAAGAGTTCACTAGCTCGCTCACCTTTTTCAGTAAAAGGTGATTTGGTCATTTTATCAAGAAGACAAGACTCATAGGTTGGAAGTGATTCACAATCACCTACTTCAAGAATTCCTTCTTGAGCCAACTTGTTTATCCTATTTTTATTGATATGACCTAGCCTACAGTGCCAAAGGTAGACTTCTGACACATAATCTATTCTAGGGCATTTACCAGAGGTTTGAACCACATTAACAGGTTGTGATAAAAAGTAAATTAAGTTGTCCAACAAACATTGTAACACCATTCAAAATGATATTATAAATATTTTCTTTTATTAAAAATTGATAACCGTTCATGGCCAAAAGGCCTACAGAAATAATATTTAATAAAAAGCTTGGACAATAGTGACATTCACTCAGAATTACATTTTGAGAATTGATTACAAGGTTCATGATTCCTAAAGCTAGAACTAGAACTTTGCTTCCATCTCCAATGTTCAGGAATCTCTCGCCTTCATCAAATCTCCTACTGACCTGCAGACCCTGCGTCGAATTGCAAATATGATAAGGACTTTCGGTATCTAATACCCAGGCAGTAGTATCACAAATGAAAAAGTTGCAAGGTGTTATCATATAAGTACCTTGCTTCTTCTTTGGCCTGTTCGGGTCCAGGGAGGCAATGTATAGAGGACAGTTCCTCTTCCAGTGCCCCTGCT
The DNA here is from genome assembly GCF_000442705.2 of Elaeis guineensis. Classification (NCBI taxonomy): domain Eukaryota; kingdom Viridiplantae; phylum Streptophyta; class Magnoliopsida; order Arecales; family Arecaceae; genus Elaeis; species Elaeis guineensis. The sequence continues at coordinate 36,010,323 of NC_026005.2, read as the reverse complement.
TCTTGCAAAAGAAGTACTCCGCTTGGCTCTGGTCGAGCTTGCATTTCTTGGTCTGACCCTGTGCAGACGTCCCAGCATGCAGCTGCACCTTCTTATTCTTCTTCTTCTTGTTCTTCTTCTTCCCTTTCTTAAAGGGTCGACGATCAGAAGAAGACCCTCCCACAACATTCACTGACTCCTTATGGAGCTGGTGATCCTTCTCAAAGTTCTGCAGCAACCTCAACAAGCCGTGGTAGTTCACTGCAGGCTTTGTCATCCGAAAATGAGTAAGGAAGGAGAGGAAGGACTTGGGTAATGAATTAAGGATCGCATCCTTACCGAGCTGCTCGTGCAAGGGAAAGCCAGTTTACTTAGGCGCTCAATCATTTCGATCATGTACAGCACATGATCAGTGACTGAGGCTCCATCCCTCATCCGAGCATTGAAAATGGCACAACTAGTTTTGTGCCTTTCAACGTCGTCAGGCGTGCCAAAGAAGTCGTTCAACATTTGAAGCATCTGCTGTGGCTGGGCGTTCTCGAACCTGCGGTTGAACTCATCATTCATTACCGCCAGCATAATGCACTGAACGATGGTGCGGTTGTTGAGCCACTTCTGGTAAGTGTCTCGGACCATCTCTCGAGCGTTCGGGGCTGGCTCCTCAGGTGCAGGATTCGTTACTACATAAATGATCCATTCATGCTCAAGAATAATTTTTAATTTTCGATACCAGCTATCGAAATTAGGTCCCATGAGCTTGTCATTATCTAATACTGACCGGAGGGACAGGGTAGTGGCCATAGCTGCATAAAGGAAAACCAGACCTCTATTAGTACATAAATTATAAATACTAAAGACTTGGACTTTAGTCTAAAGTTTCTCCCAGTATTTTTACGAACCGGTAGCCTCAACCTCCAATTCGAGGAATAACTTTAATTCCTTAGTGGGTACTAGAATCTACACAGACTACACATGAGCCCAACTTTGGTTGGTCAACCCATGTGCATCTATGGGTAGGTTCATAACCAGTTGTTTCTCTAAACAACTTCTAGTAACTGATTTTGCCCCAGAACCTAATCAGTAGGCTTTGGCCTCCACTGAAAAGATCTGGTTAGGTCCAACCATTAACATAATTTGATTTGGTGAATCGAACCAATAAATGATCAGGCCTGACTTTGGCCGGCCAACCTGATCACCATCAGAAAGACTCAAACCAAATTATCATATTATGAATGATAATTCCATTAGTCAATAAGCACCAGGCCTTTGGGCCTCCAATGATTATTAAACTAATGGATTCATTATCACTCACTTAATGGGAGGCTATGACTTAGTTATCAATATAACTTAATCATTTTTAGGGTCCTAATAATTTTTGAGGATTTTATTAAAGGATAGATGAGAAGAAAATTTCAGCCAATTTTAATCCTCCCACTGACTTCACCAAGTCAGATTAAAAAAGATTTAATTAAAGCTGGCATTAGGAGCACCTAAATCAGTCAAACTGATTTACCTAATGACATGGGTGAGCCCTAATCACCAAGTGATCTAATCAAAACCTAATTCACCAGGTTGGCCAGGTAAGTGAGATCAGTGGTGGGGATAAGTCATTAACTCATCAGAGATCAAACTACAGCGAGTAGCTCCCACTTAAAAACCACTGGTCAAACTGCCAAACTTACCTTAGACACCAATCGGTTCATTAGTTTTAATTTGATCAACTTAGTAAATAGGGTTCCACTGCGTAGCCATGAATTAAGTCCATCTTGGTCTAGTTAAAGACATGGACCCATTCAACTACAACTATTGGAGTGGAGTCTAGAGTATCTTTGACCTAATCTAATTCAACTTTTGATTAGATTTGACCAATTACTCTAATTTAGTCCATTTCTTTAAGCTAACCTTAGGTCTAACCCAATTATGGACCTAATCCATCTAACCCATTGACCCATAAGTTTATGCAATTATCTTAGGTCTTAATTCATAATTCTAGACCTACTAGACAACACTTAATTCTTTTAATTAAGTATTTGGGCTGATGGGTCAGGGTTTGGCATTTCAAAAATAATTTTCAAATTTGAAATATTTTATTTTTTGTTCACCAAATATGTTGACTCATTTCACAAATAGATCAGCACATTTCATAAATAGCAATCCTATTACTAATTACATAACATAAAATAACTCAATCAAAATAAATCATGAATATTCCTTTAGATCTAATCTAAGACATTCATGATAAATTTCACAATTGAACCTTTACAATTAATTTCTTTCGCTGCTTTATCTGCATGGGATATAATTGCAACGGCACCCCTACCACTATAGGAGACCCCATCGAATGGGAGGAGAGGGTCTTTAAACCCTACTTTTCTCCTATGACCGAACGACCATGGCAACCAATCCAATTCGATTACTTGCTACTTGGATCAAGTATATCTAAATATATCAATTTCAAAATTTAAATTTCAAATTTTAAATTTTAAATTTTGAATTTTGAATTTCAAATTTCAAATAAATTTCAAATTTCAAATTTTTGAATTTCAAATTTTGAATTTCAAATTTTGAATTTTAAATTTTGAATTTCAAATTTGAAATTTCTACCAAATTTTAAATTTCAAATTTCAAATTTTTGAATTTTGAATTTTGAATTTCAAATTTCAAAATTCAAATTTCAAATTTTGAATTTCAAATTTTTGAATTTTGAATGTCGAATAACTTTCAAAATTCAAATTTTAAATTTTGAATTTTAAATTTTAAATTTAAACTTTTAGATTTCAACTTAATCTATACATGCAAATATATATATCATATCTAAGAACCTGCTCTGATACCATGTGTGGGTTATGGGCCAGTGCAGGGGTAAAATGGTAATTTTAAATTTTTTTTAAAATTATGATTTTACAGTGAAAAAATATTAATTAATATAATTAATTAATATAAATTTATCCTACACAAAGATCTAAATATGATATATAGCATGCATGCATTTAAATTTGAAATTCAAATTCGAACAGTAAACACTTTACTGTAATGTGTTCAAAACATAATACCTTTGTGCGGGTAGTAGATCGCCATAATTTGATCACTGTCGGGAGAGTCTGATCATCACGATGCAGTCACACAGTATGTCTGACCTCTGCGGATCATCCACACAAAGCTTTTGATCTGATCGACTCCTCACGAGTGCTAGCTCGTTGTAGAGCCCTTTTGATGGCCGATGCTGATCGAACTCCTTCGATCGATGTCTGTCGATTTTTTGGATGCTCTGGATCATCAACAAACATGCTTGAGACGATGTTGAAGATCTTCCTAAAATTTTGTGGGCTTACGACACTCGTAGCTCACTTTCTCACTTTCCGAACTCCAGGCTTAAAACTCTAGGGAACTCACTGGAAACCTTGCACCCACTTTTCTTTCTTTTCTTTCTTTTTTCTTGGAAGGATATGGACTTTCTTCCCATGCACAAGACTTCTCACACCCCAAAATTTTACTCCAAAAATCTTCTTCTTGCATGCCTCACTCTTCTCCTTCTTTTATAACAACGTCAAACATCTTATCCAAAAGAAAAGGATAAAGATGAGTAATTGCACATTTGAATTCAAATCAAATTTTGAATTCAAATGGACACCAACTCATCCTTTATCCACTAAAGGTGTAAGGCATGGCTTAAATTGTGCATGGAGTGATTTCATGAGAAACCTTTTCTCATGTAATAAATGGGGCATAAAAAAAAGGATAAGGTGCAAAGATTGATTGCCCATTCAAATTCAAACTTTATTTTGAATTTGAATGGCCAACCAATCATCCTTATCCATTCAAATGGCACATTAATGTGGGACGTGGAGAGGGCTTGGCATGAGGAAAAAATTCATTAGAAGTTTCTTCTCATGAATTCAAATGGGTGCACTGGAAGTGAGGTGGCGCATGGAGATTGGGTCAAGGTGGTTTAATTATTTAAACCAACCTAATTGAACCAAATAAGTTAGATCCAATTAGATTAATTTAAATCCAACTAAATTAGGCTTAATTAGGCTCAATAAAATCCTAATCAAATCAAGAATTAATTAAGCCCAACCCCTGATCAAATCAGGGATCAAACCATCTCGACGATTAGGTCAACTCTTAACCTAATCGGGTCAAACCCAACTGAATCCAATTCAATTGGACTTGATCCAAAAATAATTACTCAATCAAATTGAGTTAATTAGCGATCAAATCACTAATTAAACCTCTCATAAATATTGAATCCAAATCCGATGGGCAATTGGGCATCAGAATTCATCTATATGTAACCCTGATCGAAAAGTCCCAACCAGTGGGACTCTTGACCCCGGTACACATAATGTGTGGAACTCGTGATCAGAGAATCCTGATTCTCGATCACTGAGTCCCAAATATGTAGGATTCTACATCAGCCATCAGATCAGATAGGAACCTCTAATGTGTGTGACCTCGCAGGTTCGAACCTAAGCCGATAGCACAGAAATCAATTCCTGTACTAATCGAAGTGACCATCTAGCAATGGTACCCGATGATCGGATAGATTGAATGGTTGCAATCGCAACACTCAGAACCTACGTGAATATGGTTACTGTATAATTCATCCTTTTGACCTCTATGTTAAGGATGACTCAGGGTTAAACTGTCCACCCTGATTAGATCATTCGAATCATGCTCAATTCAAATAGTCCTGTGACTCCTCACAAAGACTACCCTAGCCAAGATTTTGCTAAATTGAAATATGATTGTACACAGCTCCTAAACTGGAGTGGTCAATCCCATCTAGACACACGCACCGACAAGTCAAGTACTTGACTACACCCAGCAGCCTTCCATCACTGAATTAGAAATTCAGGTAGTCCAGTGCCTAAGTGCAGTGAGTTGCTTGCAAGTCACCGTGGCGGTCTCAGGTCGGAGGGATATTTATACCCATATTCCATCGGAGCAAATCTTGACAGCAGAAATAGCTCCGGAGTCGGTCACATTCAGTGCAGATGTACTCTTACATCTCACCTGTATGCCATACCAGTATCTCCACACTCATTGGTTAAGAGGACAACCAACCTATATGGCACACAATGACCTATGCTTGATAAATGTTGTCATCCTTGGTAACAACGTATCATTTAGTCATGAACAGATTTAAGGACTAAACGACAAATCCTCCTTTGTCGAGTCTAAATAGTCCTAAGGACTTCACCACAACATAGGAGTTCATTAGAAGATGAAACATTTTATGATGAAAAATACCAAAATAATTTTTATTAATTCATAATTCATGTACAAATACAAAAAATGAGCACAACCGTCAACAGACTGACGATTGGCTTTGGGACACTATTCCCAACAGGATCTTACAGGCTTTCAAGTGTATCATTATCAGTTGATAATAATTATTAATGATTTGATAATCTGTAAGTCCATCAGAGTTTCAATCAAGAGTTTTTCTCTTAGAATGGATAGTGGATAAGTTGTCAAATATCTCTATCAACTGTGAATCCACTAAGGTCGGTCTAGGATAATGATTTATTATTTTAGGGATCAGAACTACTAGTTTATAGTTAGGAATTGGTTTATCTTTGGTACTTTTCGAGATAAACAGTTCTCTAACTATATTTTCTCTATTAACTATTCTCTTGTCCTCAAAATTTTCTAAGACTAAGAGATTATTAAATCGTACAGAAGTACTAATTCTTAAGGAACTACCAATTTCTATATCTTTAGAGAAATACGAAGTTTCATGAATTTCTTTAGATATAGGGATAGATCTACCGAATGAGAGTGACTGATTTAAGATAGACTGATTCAAAGATTTGAAATTAGGTAAAGAGTTTGGCTTGATTTTTAAATCAAACGGATCACGTGTAGATGGCACACAAATCAAATATAGAAGTATTTTCTTCAAGTATTTCATCAGAAAGAGTTTATCAATTGGGTTCAATATGATTTTATTTAATTCTTTCAGAAACTCCTTTTCTAGTTATACTTCTAAAAGGTCAGGTGTTGGAGGTTCCTTAGTCTGATCCAAATGTTCTTCTTCGATGATCTCCTCAATGATTTTATTTTCAATCGGTACCTTTAATTGACTGATGCCTAGATTTAACTCATTAGACAAATATATAAGGTTTAGATTAACTTCAGTATCAAGATCATAAGTAGTCTCAATGATCTTATTAGAAGGGTTCTCTTTAATCAAGTTTTTATTAGATTTTTCAGATAAATCTTTTCTAGTTTCTATTCCTAGATGATTGGGTATAGTATCTATCTTTATGAAAGAGTCACCAATCAGATTGGGTATAGTATCGATCTTTATAAAAAAGTCACCAATCTTTATTAATGAATTATCAAAATAATCTCGATCAAGTTCAGATTTTTTTTTCCTCTAGAAAGCTATCAGTCTATGTCTTTTTAAAGTTAAAAGAATAATCCATACAGTTTCATTATTTCTCAACCTGATCTAGATGTTTTACTTCAGGAGTTTTTTTATGATCCTTAGTTATAACCTTCTGCAAGCTAGTTCTTATTTTTTTTAGAACAGTCACTGACTTACTAGTTTTTATGGTAATTTTTAGATCTTCAGTAAAGATTTTAGTAGGCTTTTGGCATCTCATTGACTGAATATGTACCTCATCTTTATCTTTTCTAGATGGAGATATCATCCAGTTTTGAGAAAGAACTTTAATTCCAAACCCTTGGTAATTAGGATTTATATTTTCAAGACCTTTAGGATAATATTTTATAAACTAGTCAAAGAAAAAAATATTTCTCTCTTCAGTCCTCATTTGGGCAGACGATACTTCTCTTATAAAACTTCGTTGTCTCTTATTATAGATTCTATAAAATTATATTTTTTTAGTTTTTAATAGAATTAAAGTCTGCACTAAGTAGTTCTCTATCTATCTGAAAATCAGCTATTCTTAAGTATTTATCATCTAAATATGTGTCAAATATGTCTTTAACTATTATTCTAGTTATTTATTTTACATCTATTTTTATATTACCTAGATAATCAAATAAAATTTTTATTTTAAGTTCTATACTATAATCATCTAAACTATCTTCCAGCTCCTCAATGGTTATAATTTTTTTATTCATTTTGCTTTTTTAAAATATTTTTAAAATAGAGATATTTTCATCGAATTAACCCGGACCAATGCGTGTACAGATGGAAGCAGCAGTATTGTGCGTGTGTGTGTGAGTCAAAGCCACAGCCATAGATGTATGATATTTTGCAAGTCCTAACAAACTCTTCTGATGCAGATCAGGAACCCCGATAACCATGAGATGGAAGTATCACAGTGCTCAGCAGTAAATTGTCACAGCAGTGTGATCTAGCAGTAAAAGCTACATGCGTACACGTAGAAGTAGCAAATGGGTAGGCTACATGCGTACACGTAGAAGCAGCAAAGGACAAGCTACGTGCGTACATGTAAAAGTAGTAAATGGATAGACGAACTATAAGATATACGATACTACCCGCATGCACCATATAACTAACAGTCAGAAACTCAAGAGTACAAAAGCAAAATAATTTATGATTGAGGAGTAAAGGAGATCAAGCTTGCAGACAATACCTAGACAGATTCAAGAAACAAGGTAAAGTACTAACAGAACTCAGACATATAGAATGAAGATGAAGGATAGACTCAGACACGATGAACAAACTGATGAAAATCTAAAGACAAACTAAGTGCATAAGATACAAACCTAAATTAAGACACAGGCTAATGGAAGATGCAATCGAAAACTAAGGCACAAGCTAATGGAAGGCTAAGGCATAGACTACAAATTGAAATATAAACTAATATATGAACTAATTAGTTAGATTTAAACTAGAAAGCATAAAACTTTAGTCTACTGAGATAAACTAAACTTTTAATGATTAAAACAAAACTACAATTAAACTTCGAATGATTAAAATAATTAAAACTAAAGCTATCCAGCATAAAGTAAATAGGCTAAGCTGAAGGCTACGAAGGATTAAGACTATAAATAAACTAATAAAGTAAATAAATATAAATATAATAAATAAACTATTGAGTAAACTATACTACTGAGTAAACTACTAAGTTATAACTATGGTCGATTAACAAACTTAAAAAGATAAACTAACTGTAGTAAATAAAACTAATAGAACAAACTAACTAACTGCTGCAGTAAATAAAACTAAAATAAATAAGAGCAGAGCAAACCAAAATGTAAAAGAAAGAAATAAAACTTAACTAAAGATAAATAAAGGTAAGTGCTGTAAATAGAATAAGAACAAAGCGGAATAGATAGGAGCGGAATAGAACTTAAGTAGATACAAGCACAAATAGAATAAAGCTGAAATAAAATAAAACTACTTAAAGAAATAAACAAAAGCTTAAAAGTAAATAGAATATGTTTACTAATCTGATAGTATATAATCGCTCCATTGTTTACTTCATGATTGCACAATAGATTGCATTATGTTTTTAGTACAATCTTGTAACATGTTATAGGAAGGTATCTAAGTTATTTACTCTAATTAATCTATTGTTTACTTCACAATTTCTACCAACCTTAGGGTTGTTTATCCCATAGTAACATGCTACAGTGCGCAACAATACTATACAGTATTTTGCTATAGTACCGCATAGTACATATGCTACAGTAATATCTACAGTACAGATACAATACTATGAACAGTAATGAACAATAATATAAACAAGCTTAAAATATAAAGAAAACTAAAACATAATTAAAAATAGTAATATGAAAGAAAAATGAGCTTTATTTATAAAAATACACTTACATAGAGTCTGATGAAATTAAAATACACATCGTACATGCTTTATGTACGCTAATCAAGCTTAAGCAAATTTTAATATAAATCACAAGCACTAATATATGCTAATACATGAGTAAATACTCAAGTAAACATACTTATTACAAAGTCACATGGATTAACAGAGCTAAATGATAGAGTATTCTGTGGAGAGTACTGTGAAAGAAAATTTTTTAAGGAGAGAATGGAGAAGAAGATGGAAGAAATGTTTTATTTAATGGGTGAATGATGGAGTGGATGAATATTATAATGAATGGTTTGGTGGAAACATTGGTATGGTGAAGTATTTTAATGGGAATGATGAAGATGAGACCTGGTTTTGGTAAAAGAAAACAAACGAAGATGAGAGGAGAAAGAATATTATAATGGTAAGTGGAGAAGATTATGTCTAGTGGAAGAAATGAAGGACAGTTTCACATGGAGCTGTCCCTGATGAAAGGAGCAGATGAAGAAGATTAAGGAAAAGGAAGAGAGTTTTGTGGAAGAAGACGAGTGCTTCATGGAGAAGATGAAGGAGATTAGAAGAAGAAGATAAGGGAAGAGAGGAGAGGAGAAGAGAAGATGGAGATTAGGAAGAGAAACTCTGCTATTAGACCCAGAATCTCTCTCGGCCTGCCTCTCCTATGCTTGGCCTTCTTCTGGACGAAGGCTTTCTTTGTTATTTATAGATGAGGGAAGGAACTATGCAGACTTCAATCAGTTTGAAATCCGACAGACTTCATTTGGTTTGAAATTCAGAAGCTTGAAGAAGTCGGAATCAAAGTCAGAACTTAATTGATCTTAAGTTTGATTTTCTCTAATATCTTGTTGTTGGAAAATGTATCCTAAAGTCAATCATTTGATGATTGTGCTAAATATAATTGTATATGAATTGATAAATAATAAAAGTTATTTGGCCTTATTCATCACAAGGTTACATCTTCTAATGAACTCCTATGCTGTGATGAAGTCCTTAGGATTACTTTGATCGATAAAGGAGAATTTATCACGTAATCCTTAAATTGGTTTGCGACTAAACGATACGCTATTACTAAGACGATAGCGATATCAAATGTAGGTCATTGTGTGCCATATGCGTTGGTTGTCCTCATAACCAAATGATATGGAGATGCTGATATGGCACGTAGGTGAGATATAGGAGTATATTATCACTGAACATGACCAACTACGGAGCACTCTACTATCAAGGGTAGCTCGTGAAGGGTATGGGTATAAGTATCCCTCCGACTTGAGATCACCACAGTGACTTACAAGCAACTTACTATACTTTGGTGCCGGACTATCTGAGTTTATAATTCAGTGATGGAAGGTTTCTGGGTGTAGTCAAGTACTTGTCAAGTCGGTGCGTGAGTCAAGATAGGATTGATCTCTCCAAATTAGTAAGAGTTAATGTATCAATGTATTTCAATTTAGCAAAATTTGAGCTCGAATAATCCATGAGATGGATTTGAAAGATTGGAATACAATGTGAATGACTTATCTAGGATTGACAGTTAAATTTTTGGTCGTCCTTGAGCATTAGGGTCAAAAGGATGAATTACATGGTAACCATACACTAATAGATTTTTGAATGTTGCTTCGCCTTCATTCAACCTATCCGGACGTTAGGTTACCATTGCTAGTGGTTACATCGATTGGTTCAGAAAGTTATTCCTGTGCTATCGACTTAGGTTCGAACCTATGGGATCACACTCAAAAAAAAATTTTGACTGATCATGTGGTTGATCAACGATTGAGAATCATTCAAGAGCTTAATCATCAATTTGATTGATGATTAACCTTATGCAAAAATTATAATAAATTTATTCACTAAGTATTAGTGAATTAATAAAAAATTAATTAGTAATTAGATTACTTATTAGCTCAATTTGATTGAATGAAGAGGATTAAATAAAATCTAATTAAATTGGATTCAATTAGGTTTGATCCAATTAGGTTATGAGATGACCAAATCGCTAAAAGAGAATTATCTCTGATTTGATCAAGACTTTGATTCAATCAATTTTTAATTTGATTAAAATTTGATTAAAAATTTATAAATATAATTAGATTAGATTTTATCTATTTTATTTGGATTAAACCAGATGTGATTTGGTTTAGATTTAAATAAGAAAATAAAGGATCCATATAAGATTGGACTCTTCTCCCTTGCGCCAATCCAGTTTGCACACTATCTATCTCCATGTACAAATAGTTTCTGCATAAGATTTCTTCATGCCAAAGAGTTCTTCTCCCTCTCTATCTCACACCCAAATCAAATTAGGTTTTGATAAAAGAAAGATTTTTGTTGGTGCAGAATTCTGCTGAAGTCGGAGTTGCTGGAGTCAAGATGACCGCGGCCGCCGTCGGGACCTACAAGGGAAGTCTAAACCAGAGTTGGGGGTGCTCCGGTAAGACCTTTCGATGCTCAAGCTAGTACTCTGCTTCAACAAAAATGGAGTGCTCGAGTGGAAGTTTTAGCAGAGTTTTGAGATAGAGTTTTTGAGCTTAGAGAAGAACGTATCTGGGGGTCCCTTTTTATAGACGAAATGCATAACTAATCGACAGTGACATATGTAACCACCTGGTAGTGGGCTGTTCAGAGCCACCCGGAGTTTGTTACGGAGAGTAGTGGCGTCAGAGGTCGTTCAGGGCCATGTGGAGTTTGCTACGGAGAGTAGAGTGGTGTCCGTTGTCACGACTTGCCAGAGAGTAGTGGAGCCACACGGAATCCACTACAGAGAGTGGAGCAGGGTAGTGGCCATTGTTGTGACTTGCCAGAGAGTTCGAATCTATCGACTGAAGCTCGGCTGGGATGTCTGATGGAGCGGAATGGCTCTCTATCCCATCGATTTGGGAGAAGCTCGAATGTCTCCGAAGCTGCTGGAGAGTCTACTACTGTTGGATACCTTAGGCGTTGACACTACAGGTGGGAGTCATCTGCTGTAGAAGCTCGGATGGAGACTTTTCATTGGTGAGGTCCGGTAGGAGTCCAATTGCTAGAGAAATTCATCTGGGATTCGCTTGATGTGGAAGCTCGTCTGAAGATGATCCGCTAGAGAAGTTCGGTTTCATGAAGGATCTGGCAGAGGGTCGGTCGGCGATGGACTTCGGATGGCACTGGAGAGGTTCGGCAGACGTCGGAGGCGATCAATCGTTGTAAGAATCCAGCTGTCAGAGTCCGTCCGTCGTAGAAGCTCGTCCGATATCCATTCTCTATGGAAGTTCGATCGAGGTCTGGTTCTTGCAGAGGGCTGAAAGGAGACCGCTTATTGTAGAAGCTCGATCGAAGATTGGTTGTCGTGGGAGCTAGGAGTAGCGATCTGGCTGGTGGGTCCTGTCCCGCTGTAGAAGCTCGTCTGGGATCCGACTATGAAGAAGCTCGACTGAAGTCTACCTGTAATGGAAGTTTGGAAGAGACATGTTTACAATAAGGGCTCGAATGGAATTTGCTCACAATAGAGATCCGGAGTAGACCGCCCACTGTAGGAGTTCAGACCAGATCACTCACTGTAGGAGTTCGAAGTAGACCGCTCACAGTAGAAGTTCGGAGTAGACCACTCACAGTAGAAGTTTGGAGTAGACCGCTCATTGTAGGAGTTCGGTTAGAATCTTAAAGACGGTCGACCATAGTAGAAACTCGGATGGAGTCCGATTACTGTAGAAACCTCATTGTCGAAGAAGCTCGGATATTGATGAAGTCCGGAAGGAGTTCGAAAAATAGTTGGTCACTGTAGAAGGTCGGCTGACAGTGAGGCCTAGAGAGCCTTTGGAGCGGCACGGTAGATGGATGGAGAAGCTCATTGTCGGAGAAGTCCGGAAGCTCGGACGGTCGGAGGGGGCTTCAGAGAGATGCCACACAAGGGCGGAAGCCAGAGAAGCCCTGGAAGGGTCGGTCTTTTACAAACTTCGGCTGGGGGTTATTTTATACCCAACACCAGTCCCCCTACTTCTGAGTTTGGGTTTCGAATGAAAGAAGTACAGAGAAATTCTCACGACCGAAGTTGCCCCCCTCGATTGCCACACTCGGAGGTTGCCAAATATTTTGGCACTCGACACACTGGTACTAGAGCCTTTTCGAAAAAAATTTCTTCTTTTTGGAATTTCCGTCGGAGCACTACCCCAAGTATGGCGTAATAATGGTTTTACTAATTGTCGGCCACCTTCAGCCGCTTGCCACAGCGAGAGGGCCACGCGGCGGTCATGGATTGGCCAGAGGAGTCCTGCAGTCATTATTGCTCCGGACCCCGTCGCCTATTTAAACCCGTCTCCCCCCTTCGGGGATTTCACTTTGCATGGGAGTTTCTTCAATCCTTCCCTCTTGGCCTTAGGCATCCTTCGAGTCATCCTCATCTCTGCATCCTTGCATCCCTCATATCAGCCTAGGTTAGCCCCAGAACTTTCTCCGCTTCTGCGGCCCCGTTCATAGACTGTGCCGATCATCCTTCGTTGCAGATATGGGTGCGGACATGGCTCGGATGTTGGCCCAGAATCTCAGAGCCCACGAGCGGGAAGGTGCTGCAACTTTTGGGTCGGTGAAGAAGGAGAGGGTAGAAGAGACAGATCCGGCCTTTCACCCTGATCATCCAGGGCCCGTGCTTAGGCACACCTTCGACCATGAGTGCTTCCCAATGTGCGTCATTGTGTGGGGAAATCTGACCTCTGAAAGAAGGTCATGCCTGTCGTCACTGTGAGGGGGAACCTGACCTCAGAAAGAAGGTCATGCCCACCGTCATCGTGAGGCAGCGAGACCCATGGTGCGAAAAAGATGGCACTACATGTACTTTGAAGATAATGCTGGAGTAATTGCCGAAAAGGGGGTTGGAAGAAGAAGTCAGGTACTTAAAGTAATCTTCGACGATGGTCGGAACTGAGAGTTCAAAGTTTGATGAAGCCGAGCTTCCTTAGAACTTTTCTCCTCTCTTTTTTGTATTCTTTTTCTTCTCTGGTCGTTTCTCTTTTTATTTTTGGCATTCAAGGCTTTGTAATGTATACTTTACCAATGAAATGAAAATGAGATTGTCTATTACCTTGTCCATTCTAGTATTAAATGGTTGTTTACCGAACTTCCTTTATCTTCCACCTCATTTGGCGTCGACGTAGTTTGTAATTCCTCATCTGTTCTGGCTTCGAGTCGTCATTTATCGAACTCCTTTTGTCTTCCATCTCGCTCGATGTCGACATTGTTTGAAGGTTCTCGATCGTCGCTGTGCTGATTCGCCCTTAGGGACTGGAGATTTTCAACAAGGGTTTTCTTCCTCATCGAGACGAGGTCCCTTGTGCCTTTGATGTAGTTCGTTTTCACTTATCGCTGGCGTAGTTCGTCGCTTTCTCTTTTCATCTCCCCTTTTCTTCTGTGTTCGAGTGAGGGTCTTCTCTCTGCTCTTGATGGGGTCATGAGAGTGTAGAGGGGCCATTGAGGAGGCTTTCCTCCTTGTCCGGTCTTGATCGATCGAGCCTTTGTTTGTGTTAGGATGAGGTTCTCCTCTTATTTTCGATGGTCAATTTCAGCTCATGTTAGGATGAGGTTCTCCTTCTGTTCCTAACAGAGTTGTGGGGGCACGCAAGGGCTGCTGCCAGGGCCTCTCCCCCCATCCAATCTTTAAGTAATCGGACCTTCGACTTTACTCATGTTAGGATGAGGTTCTCCTCCTGTTCCTAACAAGGCTGTGAGGGCACATAAGGGCCGTTGCAAGGGCCTCTCCCTCCATCCGATCTTTAAGAGATCGGGCCTTCGTCTTTGCTCATGTTAGGATGAGGTTCTCCTCCTGTTCCTAAAAAGGCTGTGGGGGAACATAAGGGCCGTTGCAAGGGCTTCTCCTCCCGTCCGATCTTTAAGAGATCGGGCCTTCGACTTTGCTCATATTAGGATGAGGTTCTCCTTCTATTCCTAACAAGGCTGTGGGGGCATATAAGGGCCGTTGCAAGGGCCTCTCCCCCTATCCGGTCTTTAAGAAACTGGGCCTTCGTCTTTGCTCGTGTTAGGATGAGGTTCTCCTCCTGTTCCTAACAAGGCTGTGGGGGCACATAAGGGTCGTTGCAAGGGCCTCTCCCCTCATCCGGTCTTTAAGAAATCGGGCCTTCATCTTTGCTCATGTTAGGACGAGGTTCTCCTCCTGTTCCTAACATGCTTAATTTTGTTTGTATGGGGGAGTTACTTCCTGTCATTATAAGCTTATGCCAAAAGAAAAAATACATGAATATGAAAGAAATTTTTATTTAGGGCAAAGTTGTTAGTAGTACATTCGTAGATTTTTCGAACCCTATAGCCATGGAAGGTCTGCCCCCCGTCAGGGCCCTCCTGAGATGGAGTTGATAATCCCAATCGGGGGCCGATCTTCAGGTTGCTCTTCCCTCATTGGTGGCTCCGGCTGCGGTAGGGCCCTAGGCTGGTCTTTCCTACCTTCAGGTCGACGTCAAATGAATCTATCGAGCCAACCTCGCCTGATGAGCTCCTCGATTTCATCTCAGAGCTGAATGCATTCTTTCGTGTCGTGGCCGTGGTCACGGTGATAGAGGCAGAATTTGTTCAGGTTGCACTTTTCGGGGTGCGAGCGCATCCTTTCTGACCTTGGCAGCTGCTCCCTAACCTCCATCAGCACTTGAGTTTTCGATGTGTTGAGAGGGGCGTAACTGTGGAATCTTTCGGGGGGAGAGCTCTGCCGAACTCTACGGTCCAGGCTTCTCTGCTTACGAGCTCGGGGAGGAGTTCAAACACGTCTGTGTTTGGGAGGAGTTCGAGAACACGGCCAAGCTTCACTTGGCCCTTTTTCAACTGCGGGCTTGCTTGAGTCTCCCGCCTGCCGCTCCTTCGCGATCTCTTCGTCCTTCATCTTGAAGGCTTCTTCTGCTCGGGCATATCCTTCAGCCTGAGCCAGCAAATCAGCAAAGTCCATGGGATACTTCTTTTCCAAGAAAACAAAAGATCGTTCTTCTGAAGACCGCCCTTCAAGATGGCCATCACGACCGATTGGTCCAAATTTCGAACCTCCAACGCGGCGACGTTGAAACAGTTGATGTAAGCTCGGATGGATTCCCCCTCCCTTTGCTTGATGTTGATGAGGGACTCCGAGCCTCTCTGGGGATGCCAGCTGCTAACAAAATGAGCCACAAACTGATGGCTCATCTGATCAAAGGAGAAGATGGTACCCGACTTCAACGCTGAGTACCAGTTCCTTACTGCTCCCTTCAGAGTGGATGGGAAAGCTCAGCACAGGATGGCGTATGGTGCACCATGGAGCAGCATCATTGTCCAGAAGGCCTCCAGGTGGTCAACCGGATCCGAGGTCCTGTCGTAGCTTTCGAATTGGGGGAGCTTGAAGTTTGGCGGGATCGGTTCCTGCATGATCATTTGAGAGAAAGGAGGGTCAGTACAGATGTCCTCACCATAAGTAGGGGGAGCATGGCGGAGCTCTTTGATTCGTCGGTTCATCTCCTGGAGCCTTCAATCCAGAAGGTCCTCTCGACTGCGAGTCTCGAGGGTCTTCTGGTAGAGTGGAGGTAGGGATCCTCTGAGAGTGAAATCGTGATCAGATCAAGGGATCTCCACCCTCAGATTCTCCTTGTCGGGGAAGACAGGATGACTGGCCCAAGTGGCCCACCCCACTGTCGGATCTTGGAGCTTCGATGATGCTCTTTCCAACCGCACTGACACCTGCGGCTGTTGCTGCTGCTGCTGTATGGCCTGCACTGCTTCAGTGAGACCTCTGACCTGTTGAACAAGCAGGTTGAACTGCTCCATACCGATCGTTGTTGTCGGAGGAGGAGGAGTCTGAGAAACTGGAGGCAAGGCCTAAGCCTAAGATCTGGCCATAGAGGCCGTGGATCATCGGGTGGATGCCTTTCGGGGAGGCATCAGGTGGAGATCTAATAGGAGAAGGAGAGGAGGATGTCGGAGGAGATGACTGGAGGCAGTCCCGTTGAGCACTCCTTCCAGAACAAGGGTACTGCGAAGACACAGCCACCCTTCCTTTAGCACCAATTCTGTTGGTGCAGAATTTTGCCGAAGCTGGAGTTACTAGAGTCGAGATGACCACGGCCGCCGTCGAGACCTGCAAGGAAAGTCTAAATCAGAGTTGGGGGTACTCCGGCAAGACCCTCCGATGCTCAAGTCAGTACTCTGCTTCAACAGAAATGGAGTGCTCGAGTGGAAGTTTTAGCAGAGTTTTGAGATAGAGTTTTTGAGCTCAGAGAAGAACGTATCTGAGGGTCCCCTTTTATAGATGGAGCGCATAACTAATCGACAGTGACGTCTGTAACTGCCTGATAGTGGGTTGTTCAGAGCCACCCAAAGTTTGTTACGGAGAGTAGTGGCGTCAGAGGTCGTTCAGGGCCACGTGGAGTTTGCTATGGAGAGTAGAGTGGTGTCCGTTGTCGTGACTTGCCAGAGAGTAGTAGAGCCACGTGGAATCCGCTACAGAAAGTGGAGTAGGGTAGTGGCCATTGTCGTGACTTGCCAGAGAGTTCGGATCTGTCGGTTGAAGCTCGGCTGGGATGTCTGATGGAGCGGAATGGCTCTCTATCCCATCGATCTGGGAGAAGCTCGGATGTCTCCAAAGCTGTTGGCGAGTCTACTACTATCGGATACCTTAGGCATTGATACTACAGGTAGGAGTCATCTGCTGTAGAAGCTCGGATGGAGACTTTTCGTTGGTGAGGCCCAGTAGGAGTCCAATTGCTAGAGAAGTCCGTCTGGGATTTGCCTGATGTGGAAGCTCGTCTGAAGATGATCCATCGGAGAAGTTCGATTTCATGAAGGATCTAGCAGAGGGTCGGTCGATGATGGACTTCGGATGGTGCTGGGGAGGTTCGGTAGACGTCGGAGGCAATCAATCATTGTAAGAATCCAGCTGTCGGAGTCCGTCCATCGTAGAAGCTCGTCCGATATCCATTCGCTATGGAAGTTCGGTCGAGGTCTGGTTCTTGTAGAGGGCTGAAAGGAGATCGCTTATTGTAGAAGCTTGATCGAAGATCGATTGTCATGGGAGCTAGGAGTAGTGATCTGGCTGGTGGGTCCTATCCTGCTGTAGAAGCTCGTCTGGTATCCGGCTACGAAGAAGCTCGGCTGAAGTCTACCTGTAATGGAAGTGCGGAAGAGACGTGTTTACAGTAAGGGCTCGAATGGAATTTGCTCACAGTAGAGATCTGGAGTAGACCACCCGCTGTAGGAGTTCGGAGCAAATCGCTCGCTGTAGGAGTTTGGAGTAGACCGCTCGCAGTAGAAGTTCGGAGTAGATCGCTCGCAGTAAAAGTTCGGAGTAGACCGCTCTCTGTAGGAGTTCAGTTAGAATCTTGAAGGCAGTCGACCGCCATAGAAACTCAGATGGAGTTCGATTACTGTAGAAACCTCGTTATCGAAGAAGCTCAGATATTGATGAAGTCCGGAAGGAGTTCGAAAAATAGTTGGTCACTATAGAAGGTCGGCTGACAGTGAGGCCTAGAGAGCCTTTGGAGCGGCACGGTAGATGGATGGAGAAGCTCATTGTCGGAGAAGTCTGGAAGCTCGGACGGTCGGGGGGGGTTCAGAGAGATGCCACACAAGGTCGGAAGCCAGAGAAGCCCTGGAAGGGTCGGTCTTTTACAAACTTCGATCGGGGGGTATTTTATACCCAACAATTTTGAAATTGGATTTCAAAATATTCCTTATCAAGAGAGTATGTTCTAATCAAAATCAACCTCTCGACACCAACTTTTTTGTCTCCTTATATGTGTGACATTTTGAGGAGCTTTTTCATGGGAGATCAATTGGAGAAATGATTTATCATGAAAAAATATGAAAAGAGCATCCCATATTTTTTTGACATATTTTGGCATGAATTTTTGAGTAGGGGTGACAACACATCAAGAGTCCATGATCTCTAGGACTCTTCATCCCACCTCCTTATATGTTGAAACAAAAGGAGTTTTATTTCATTCTTGTGTGTGTAAGAGATCTGAGAGAGAGGCCTTCATGTTGAAAGGAGTTGGGCATGGATTCATGGCATGAAAAAGAAGAGGAGAGTCCTTCTTCTTGGGGTGTCTGTAAAATCTATTTTCTAGGATTTTATACTTTAGGATATGGGAAGAGAAAAAAATAAGAAAAAAATTATTTTTCTCTCCATCTTTCTTTCATCTCTTAATCTTCTCCAGGGGTCTATCTTCAACCTCTAGAAAGGTTTCAAAAATTTGAAGAAAAAATCTAGATCAGCCAAGAAGAAGGTCTTCACACGAGCTAGTACTCCCAAGAAGACCAATCAGATCAAAGCTTAGAGTGGATTTTTTGTAGCGGTTGGATGCATGTGCGACTGTGAGCAACCAGCAAAGATCCTCTCTATCATATCTCTCAGTAGCAGTGATCATCGATCTATGCTCAGGTATTGAGTTTTGAATCAAGATTAGAAGTAGATGTGATCTACTGCTTACATCTATGCATGCAAATTTTATCATGTGATTATTTTAGATTTTATATGTAACATATCATATCATAGATCCTAGAATAGGTTGATTTGATGATTACATTATATACATATTAGATTAATTTGATTAATCTATTTGTTTTTCGCTGTAATTTATTCAAAAAAGTTTCAAAATACATACATGAAATCACCTACGTTCTCCAACTATGGTATCAGAGCCTAGATTCGTTATGACATACTATATATGCATATTAAATCTAAAATTTAATTTTATTTAGATCTGATATGTGATATTTTGATCTAAATTTAGTTAATGGTTGATCGCACAAACTGACATAAGGTTATCCTGCTGTAGGGTTTACCCCTTACAGTAAAAAAATTATCCTAGTTTGTATTGATCATTGATAAAATTTGATTTTATATATTGCATGTGATATTTATGATCTGATTTAGATGTGATCTAAAGTTATAATTAAATCTGATATAATTTAGATTAGATCTAAATTTATGCATATGTGATTAGATTAGATGATCCGATTAGCAAGTACTTGGATTGGATTGATCACCAGGCCGTCCGATCATAGGAGCAAGAAAGATTTAAAGCCCCTCTCTTTTCATTCGATGGGGTGCTCTTATGATGTGTAGGGGTGCCATGTGATTAAATCTCATGAAGAAGAACGTGAAAGAAAGATCTTACTTTTCTGCAAAATCTTAGATCTTAAAACCCTAGGTTTGTTATATGTGATACAAAGTTGTATGAAATGTAAGACATCTAATCTATGTGATTAAAATTATTTTAATCATAAGAAAATAAAATCTCAAATCATAAAAAATTTTAGATATGATCTAAAAGTTATTTATAATTAATTTTATTTTAATATTATGCAAAATTTTTTAAATCTGAAATGTGCTCGCACAATCACTGAGTCGATCTAGTTTTGAACTGAGTTGACCCAGTCCTCTTGTGTAGCCAGCTCAATGTTGATTGAGTCGACTCAGTTTCAGAATAAAAAATCTTTGTATAACATTTATTGTAAATTTTTTACAAAATGAAAAGATTGAAATTATTTCAAACCTAAACCTAAACCCATGTTAATGCTAAAACTTAATTGAGAATTAAATGTAGAATCAATTAGATCTAGAATTATGAATTAAAAATCTAATGACATTGCATAAAATATGGAGGTATGAGTTAGCTCAAATCAAATTCTTTTAATTAGATTAGATTTAAGGTTAGAATCAAAAAATTAATTATCTATGTAGAGAAATTGATTAAGTCTAATCAAATATTGAATTAGATTAATTAGGGTTTCTCTAATACAATAGTTGTAGATGGTCAAGTCCATATCTTTGATTAGACTAAATGGATCTTGATTATGGCTCAGTGGTTGAATCTGAATTATTAGGTTGGTCAAATTGAAACTAATTAACCAATTGGTGTCTAAGGTAAGTTTGGCATTTCGATCAATAATTTTTAATTGGGAGCGGCTTACTTGGCCATTTCGATGGTGTCTAAGGCAAGCTTAGCAGACCCTCCCATCGATCTCACTTACCTAGCCAATTTGATGGATTATATCTTGATTAGACTGCTAAATGATTCAAGTTGACCCATGTCATTAAGATTGATCAGTATGACTGATTTAGCTGCCATTTCAATCAGCATGACCCTAATCCAATTCAATAACTTAGTGAAGTCAGTGGGAGGATTGTGGTTTACTGGTTGATCTCTTCTCATCTCTTTTCTAAACTAATTCTTAAATTCTCTAAATTATTAGATCCATAAAATGAGCTAGTTATAGAGATAACTAGATCATAGCCTCCCATTAAGGTGAATGATAATGGGTCTATTATTTTCGATTGACATTGCATGCACCATCCGATTGGTGTTCTTTCTGAATAATGAAATTATTCTTCATCATATGATAACTCTATTGTACTATCTGATGATAGTTAGATTGATCGAGTCATCCTCGGGCCTGATCATTCATTAGTTAGAAATATTGAGTAGGTTCATATTAATGGTTTGCTCTAATAGAAACTTTCAGTGCAGGCCCATCGCCTACTGAAATAAAATCTGGAGTGAAATTAATTACTAAAAATTATTTGAAGAAATAATTAGTTGAGAACCTAACCATAGGTGCATATAGGTTGATCGAGCCATCCTCGGGTCTATATGCAATCTGTGTAGATTCTAGTACCCGCTAAAGAATTAAGGTAATATCTCGAATTGGAGGTAGAGGCTACCAATTCGTATAAAATAGTGGGAGAACCTTTAGACTAAAGTCCAAGTCTTTAGGCTTAATCAATTCATAAACATAGAGGTCTTATATTTTTTTTTCAGTTATGGCTAGATGTATGTTGCTCCATTCATTGTTTGACAGTGACTAATTTATAGGACTCAACTTTGATAGATGATATCAGAACTTGCAAATAGTTCTAGAGCATGAATGGATTCTATATATGATTACGGATCCAGCATCTAATGTTTCTACATCCAACACACATGATGCGATCAAAGGCACTTATTAGAAGTGGCCAAATGATCATATCACCATGTGATAGTTTTTGAGAGCAGTAAAAAATCATGAATTTAATTGTAAATTCGATGATGCTCAATCGGAGGAAATCCTTCAAATGTTAAAGGAATTCTTTTGCACCTCTGAAGATGTATCTTCAGTGGGATAATAATTCTTTGAGAAAGAAAAAAAAGATGGTTCTAAAGAGTCATGCTTGGGTTGTGAAGTCCAAACTGACAAAAGAGTCTAAGGTTAACCTAGTTTGACAAAGTCCCTTGATCCGAACAGACTAAGAAAGAGAAATCAACAAAGGATTACTGGACAAGGTATTTATATGATAACATCTTGTGATTTCTTTATCTATGATACTACAATCTAGATATTGGATATCAAAAGTCCATGCAAATTGTTACAACGACTTTAGGTTAGTAGAAAATTTGAAAACAGCAAGAGGTTCCTGAAAGTTGGAGATGGAAGTTATATTCTAATTTTGATTTAACAATTCTCAAGTAAGTTTTTAATTCTAATAATATCATTTTAGTGATTGTCACTATTATCTAATGATTTTGTAATATCATTATGAATGATATCAAAATTATATGGACAACTAAGAAATGATATTTATAAATAGTCACAGCTTGTTAGTGTATTGTACACAATAAACAAACTGCTTAAAGTAGATAATGTCACAAATGTCTATCTTTGACAATTTAGACTCGATTATTTAATAAGAATAGGATCAACAAGAGATAATTCTCGAAGTAAATGATTGTGAATCATTGTCAACCTGTCAATCCTATCTCTTTAGTAAGATGATCAAATCATCTTTTGCTAGAAAAGGTGAACGAACTAATAATATTTTGAATCTAATACATACTGATGTATTGAATCTATGAACATATTTGTCATAAATTTGAATTATTTAAAATATTCAAATGATTTCTTAATAAAATAGAGAAACAAATTAGGAAGAATATTGAAACTTTTCGATTAGATCAAAAAGGAGAGTATCCTTCCAGTGAGGTTTTTGACATATCTAGAAGAGAATAAGATTCTCTCTTATTGGAATCGACTTTGTTAGACATAGTTCGATTCATAATGAGGTTTACAAGTCTGCCAGTCTCTTTTTAAGGTTATACTCTTGAGACTGCTTATTATGTTCTGAACTGAATTTCAAATTAATCAGTCACAATGACTCCATATGAGATATGGACTAGGCATAAGCCGATATTCTCTTATCTTAGGGTTTGAGAGTGTTTGGTTTATATCAAGCAATTGTAGACCAATTAGCTTGGATCTCAGTACTATATGAATTTTTGTAAGGTAATCCTAAAGAATCTAGGGGATATAACTTCTATCTTGCTAAAAAATAAGAATTGTTCGATATTTTTTTTAGAAAAAGAGTACCTTGATGAAGGTACTGATACTTTTAATCTTGAACTTATGAAGTTCGACAGATAAAAGAACTGACATAATTTAGTGAACCTATAGAATCAAATTTGATTAGATCAAACTCAGAACCTATTGTAAAAGCATTATTAAGGAGATCCGATATGGTACCACATCCATCGGATAGATACTTTGGTTTCTAGTTTCGAGACATGATCACTATTAAACTCGATGAGAACAACAAGGATCTAATCACCTACATGGATGCCATGCAGAGGTTCAACTCCAATTAATGGCTTGGAGCTATAAAATTCGAAATGGAGTCCATGAAGGTCAATGGTGTATGGACACTCATTGATCCACTCAAAGGGGTAAAACCCATAGGGTGTAAGTGGATCTTCAATAGGATCAAAGAGTGCAGACGAGAAGGAGGAGACCTACAAAGCTTGTCTGATTGTCTAAGGATATCGTTAACATTATGGTATTGACCATAATGAGATATTTTCTCCTGAGGCAATGCAAAATATTTTGGAGTTGGAACGTGTATTTTTATAAATGATCAAAATGCATGACTTCATTAAGAACGAAGAAGAACCCTGCAAATACAAATAGATTAATAGTTCGATAAGTATATTTCTTATTTTGTATATAAATAAAATTTTCTTAATCAAAAATGATATTCCTTACATTACAGAAAATAAAGATTTTGCTATTATTATAGTTCTCCATAAAGGACTTTGGAAAAGCATCTCTCATCCTAGGGATGAAGATCTATAGAGATAGATCTAAGAGACTGCTTGAGTTATCTCAGTCCAACGTATATATAGTGTTTGAGTAGAATTTGTTCTATCATGTATACCATGTATGAGATCGAATATAGTATACTCACTAGGATAGTGAGTGGATATCTATAAGATCCGGATGAGAATCATTAGAAAGTCATCCTTAAGTATTTGAGAAATACTAAAGATCGGTGACTCGGTTATAGAGAATCTGACTTAAAATTTTTAGAGTATGACTTTAATTTTTAGTTGGATATAATAATAGCAAGAATATGTCAGAATATATCCTTACCCTAAACAATGGAGCAATCTGCTGGAAAGGTTCCAAGCAAAGCAATATAGCCAATTCAAATTGTGAGGCAATATGCATTACAGCATTCGATGCTTGTAAAAAAATTATGTGATTGTACAGGTTCACTGGCAAGCTAGGAATGGCACCCTCCAATGATGATCTTATTGTATTGTACAGCACCAGAGCCATAGCTTATGCCAAGGATCCGAAGTCCCATCAGCTTACCAGGCATTTTGCATCGCAATCATCTTATTTGAAAAATCTATTAAAGTGACGTCGAACTTTAGAAGATCAATGAAAGGGAGAATGTGACCAACCCATTTACTAAAACCTTGGTATCCAGGAGTTCTGAGATGATAAATCGAAGATGGGTATATGATACTATACTGATTGGCTTTAGTCTAAGTGAGAGTTGTTGAAAAATATGTCCTAAAGCCAATCATTTGATAATTATGCTAAATATAATTATATATAAATTGATAAATAATAAAAGTTATTTGACTTTATTCATCACAAAATTACATCTTCTAATGAACTCCTATGCTGTGATGAAATCCTTAGGATTACTTTGATCGATAAAAGAGGATTTATCGCATAATCCTTAAATTGATTCGCAACCAAACGATACACTATTACTAGGACAATAATGATATCAAGTGTAGGTCGTTGTGTGCCATATGCATTGGTCGTCCTCATAAGCAAATATGTGGAGATACTGGTATAGCATGTAGGTGAGATGTAGGAGTACATCATCACTGAACGTGATCAACTGCAAAGTACTCTCTGTCAAGAATAGCTTGCGAAGGGTATGGGCATAAGTGCCCTTCGATCTGAGATCACCATGGTGACTTGTAAGCAACTCACTGTACTTTGATGCTAGACTATCTGAGCTTATAATTCAATGATGAAAGATTTTTGGGTGCAGTCAAGTATTCGTCAAGGAAATGCGTGAGTCAAGATGAGACTGATCTCTCCGAATTAGTAGGAGTTAATGTATCAATGTATTTTAATTTAGCAAAATCTGAGCTCAGATAATCCATGAGATGGATTTGAAAGATTAGATTACAATGTGGATGACTTATCCAGAATTGACAATTAAATCTTTGATCATCCTTGAGCATTAAGGTCAAAGAGATGAATTATACAGTAACCATACGCCAATAGGTTCTTGAATGTTACTCGCCTTCATTCGACTTATCCGGACGTCGGATCACCATTGCTAGATGGTTACATTGATTAGTTCAAAAAGTTGTTCTTATGCTATTAGCTTAGGTTTGAACCTATGGGATCATACTCAAAAAAAGTTTCTGACTGATCATGTGGTTGATCAATGATTGAGAATCGTTTAAGGACTTAGTCATCAATTCGATTGATGATTAACCTTATGCAAAAGTTACAATAAATTTATTCACTAAGTATTAGTAAATTAATAAAAAATTAATTAGCAATTAGATTATTGATTAATTCAATTTGATTGAGCAAAGAGGATTAAATAAAATCTAATTGAATTGGATTCAATTAGGTTTGACCCGATTAGGTTATGAGATGACCTAATTGCTAAGGGAGAATTATCTCTGATTTGATCAGGACTTTGATTCAATTAATTTTTAATTTGATTAAGATTTAATTAAAAATTTATAAATCTAATTAGATTAAGTTTCATCTATTTTATTTGGGCTAAATCAAATTTGGTTTGGATTCAAATAAAAAAATAAAGAGTCCATATAGGATTGGACTCTTCTCCCTTACGCCAACCCACTTTGCATGCTATCTATCTCCACACACAAATAGTTTTCACATGAGATTTTTTATGCCAAAGAGTTCTTCTTTCTTTCTTCCTCACATCCAAATCTAATTTAGTTTTGATAAAAGGAAGGTTTTGAAATTAGATTTTAAAATATTCTTTATCAAGAGAGTCTGTTCTTATCCAAATCAACCTCTCCATGCCAACTTATTTTTTCTTCTTATATGTACGATATTTTGAGGAGGTTTTTTATGGGAGATAGTTGAAGAACTGATTTATCATAAAAAAATATTGGAAGGGGCATCCTATATTTTTTTGATATGTTTTTGCATAAATTTTTGAGTAGGGGCAACAATATATCAAGAGTCCATGATCTCTAGGACTCTTCATCCCACCTCCTTACATGTTGAAATAAAAGGAGTTTTATTTCATTCTTATGTGTGTAAAAGACCTGAGAGAGAAGCCTTCATATTGAAAGGAGTTGAGCATGGGTTCATGGCATGACAAAGAAGAGGAGAGTCCTTCTTCTTGGGGTGGGCGCAAAATCTATTTTTTAGGATTTTATACTTTTGGGTTTGGGAAGAGAGAAAAACTAAGAGAAAAATTATTTTTCTCTCCATCTTTCTTCCTCCTCTTAATCTCTTCTAGAAGTCCATCTTCAACCTCTATAAAAATTTCAAAAATTTGAAGAAAGGATCTAGTCAGTCAAGAAGAAGGTCTTCATACGAGGTAGCACTCCCGAGAAGACCAATCGGATCGAAGCTTTGAGTGGATTTTTCGTAGAGGCCGAATGCATGTGCAGCTGTGAGCAACCAGCAATGATCCTCTCTACCATATCTCTCAATAGTGGTGATCATCGACCTGCACTCAGGTATCGAGTTCTGAACTCAGATAAGAAGTAGATGTGATCTACTGCTTACATCCATGCATGCAGATTTTATCATATGATTATTTTAGATTTTATATGCAACATATCATGTCTTAGATCCTAGAATAGGTTGATTTGATGATTAGATCATATGCATGTTAGATTAATTTGATTAATCTATTTACTTTCTGCTGTAATCTATTCAAAAAATTTCAAAATACATGCATGAAATCGCCTACGTTCTCCAACACTTGTTGTCTTTGTACAGTGTCAGAAATCTTCTTATAGATGAACAATGATGATGTCAGTATTCTTTTTGTAACTTGTGTTGGGTATAAAATACCCACAGTCGAAGTCCTCAGTGGAATCGACTACATGACAACTCCGCTCGGACTCCTACGGGAGCCGGGCTTCGTCACCGACAACAACTTCAGCCGCAAGCAGACTTCGCCCGGACTCCTACGGGAGCCGGGCTCCGCCGCTGACACCGACTACGGGACAGCTCCGCCCGGACTCCTACGGGAGCCGGGCTCCGTCCTCAGCATCAACTGCTGGTAGGCCTCGTCCGGACTCCTACGGGAGCCAGACCTCCCCTCTGACTTTAATTGCAGGAAAACTTCGCTCGGACTCTTATGGGAGCCGGGCTTCATCCTCGACGCCAACAACTTCAGCCGCAATCAGACTCCGCCCGGACTCCTACGGGAGTCGGGCTCCACCGTCGACACCGACTACGGGACAGCTCCGCCCGGACTCCTACGGGAGCCGGGCTCCATCCTCAGCATCAACCGCTGGTAGGCCTCGTCCGGACTCCTACGGAGCCGGACCTCCCCTCTGACTTTAATTGCAGGGAGACTCCGTCCGGACTCTTATGGGAGCCGGGCTTCATCCTCGATGCCAACAACTTCAGCCGCAAGCAAACTCCGCCCGGACTCCTACGGAAGCCGGGCTCCGCCGCCGACATCGACTACAGGATAGCTCCGCCCGGACTCCTACGGGAGCCGGGCTCCGTCCTCAGCGTCAACTGCTGGTAAGCCCCATCCAGACTCCTACGGGAGCCGGACTTCGCCTTTAACCTTGATTGCAGGAAAACTTCGCCCGGACTCCTACGGGAGCCGAGCTTTGTCCTCGACTCCAACGGTTGCAAGACAGACTGCGTCTGGACTCCTACGGGAGCCGGACTCCGTCGATAACTTCAGCCGCAAGCAGACTCCGCCCGGACTCCTACGGGAGCCGGGCTCCACCGCCGACATCGATTACAGGACAGCTCCGCCCGGACTCCTACGGGAGCCGGGCTCCGTCCTCAACGTCAACTGCTGGTAAACCCCGTCCGGACTCCTATGGGAGCCGGGCTTCACCTTTAACTTTGATTGCAGGAAGACTCCGCCCGGATTCCTACAGAGGTCGGACTCCGACCGCTGCCGAGCTTCAGCCGATAGATCTGCGCCCCTTGGCGGCCCTGCTCCACTTCCTACAATGGATCCCGCACTGCTCCATCACCCCTGACAGGCCACAGTAACGGTCGCAGCCCTGCTCCACTCTCTGCGATGGACCCTGCGCGACCCCATTACTCTCTGACAGGCTGTATCAACGGCCATGATTCTGCTCCGCTCCCTGCGGCAGGTGCTGCGTGACTCCACTACTTCATGGCAAACCGCAATAACGGCCACAATCCTGCTCCACTCCTCGCAACTGATTCCACATGGCGAGCTATGGCGATAGCCACGATTCCGCTCCACTACCCTTCGCAATAAAGTCTCCCTGACTACGAGCGGCCCACTACCAGACGGTTACCAACGTCGCCATCAATCCGTTACCTCCTCCGCCTATAAAAGGGGGACTCAGATATGTTATTCTATAAGCTCATTTCTTATCTCAAAACTCTGCAAAATTCTCCATTCGAGCACTCCATTCTTGTTGAGGCAGAGAACTGACTTGAGCGTCGGAGGGTCTTGCCGGAGCAACCCCACCTCTGGTTTAGACTTCCTTTGCAGGTCCCGACGGCGACCGCGACTTCTCCGACTCCAGCTTCTCCGACGCAAGCAGATTTTTGCACCAACAGGATTGGCGCTAGAGGAAGGGGTGAACCTTCGCAGTACCCTTGTTCTTAAAGGAGTGTTCAACGGAGCCGCCTCCGATCGTCTCTCCGACACCCACTCCTAATTTTTCCCGACGAGATCCACGCTCGATGCCTCCACGCAAGGCATCCACACGACGGTCCACGGCCTCCGCGGCCAGATCTCAGGCTCCGACCTCCCCTGCTGTTTCCCAGCCTCCTCCTCCTCCTCCAGCGGCGGTGGTCGGTGCGGAGCAATTTGACTTGCTGGCACAGCAGGTCAGAGGCCTCATCGAAGCTGTGCAAGCAATGCAGCAGCAGCAACCGCAGGCGTCGGCGCACCCGAAAAGGGCATTTTCGGAATGTCAGAACCCGACGGCGGGGCGGGCCACCTGGGCCAGCCGCCCTGTCCTTCCCGGGAAAACAAATCCGAGGGTAGAGAGCCCTCAATCGGACCATGACTCCACCCCTGGAAGATCCCTGCCCCCGCTCTGCCAGAGGACCCTCGAGACTCGAAGTCGAGAGGATTTCCTGGATCGGAGGCTCCAGGAGATGAACCGACGGATTGAAGAACTCTGCCATGTGCCCCCCGCTCATGGTGAGGATATTTGTACTGACCCTCCCTTCTCTCAAATGATCATGCAGGAACCGATCCGGCCAAACTTCAAGCTTCCTCAGTTCGAAAGCTACGACGAGACTTCGGACCCGGTTGATCATCTGGAGGCCTTCCGGACGATGATGCTGCTTCACGGTGCTCCTGACGCCATCTTATGCCGGGCTTTCCCGTCTACTTTGAAGGGAGCAGCGAGGAACTGGTACTCAGCTTTGAAGCCGGGTACCATCTTTTCCTTCGATCAAATGAGCCACCAATTTGTGGCCCATTTTGTCAGCAGCCGGCGCCCCCGAAAGGGTTCGGAGTCCCTCATCAACATCAAGCAGAGGGAAGGGGAGTCCATACGGGCCTACGTCAACCGCTTTAACATCGCAGCGTTGGAGGTCCGGAACTTGGACCAATCAGTTGCCATGGCCGCCCTGAAAGGTGGCCTTCAGAAGAATGATCTTTTGTTCTCCCTGGAGAAGAAGTACCCCAGGGATTTTGCCGATTTACTGGCTCGGGCTGAAGGATACGCCCGAGCGAAAGAAGCCTTCAAAATGAAGGACGAAGAGACAGCAAGGGAGCGGCAAGCGGGAGATTCGAGTAAGCCCGCAGTTGAGAAAAGGCCAAAGGAAGCCCGACCGTGTTCCCGATCTCCTTCTGGACATAAGCGCGCCCATACTCCACCCCGGGCACGCAGGCAGAGAAGCCCGGACCACGGGGTTCGGCGGGGCTCCCCACCAGGGAGATTTCGCAACTACGCCCCCCTCAACGCCTCGAAGGCCCAGGTGTTAATGGAGGTCAGGGAGCAGCTCCCTAGACCGGAGAGGATGCGCACACACCCTGGGAAGCGCAGCCCCAACAAGTTCTGCCTCTACCACCGCGACCACGGCCACGACACAGAGGAATGCATCCAGCTCCAGGACGAGATCGAGGAGCTCATTCGGCGAGGTCGACTCGACAGATTCATCCGCCGTAGGCCTGAGGGTAGAGGAGACCGGCCAAGAGCCCTTCCACAGCCTGAACCGCAGAGAAGGGAGGAGCAACCCGGGGACCGGCCTCCCATCGGGACCATCGACTCCATCACCGGAGGGCCTCAAGGAGGAGTGGGAAAACTGTAAATGTATCACTTACGATTTCACCTTGAATCTACTTTCCTTTCTACCTAACGTGCCCTTCCCACCTGGCGTGGATTTATTATGACTGGATATGATCCCTCCAAAAACAAAGCCATGTCAGGAACAGGAGGAGAACCTCGTCCTGACATGAGCAAAGTCAAAGGCCCGGTTCTTTTAGACCGGATGGGGGGAGAGGCCTTACAACGCCCTAATGTGCCCCCACAGCCATGTCAGGAACAGGAGGAGAACCTCGTCCTGACATGAGCAAAGTTGAAGGCCCGATTCTTTTAAACCGGATGGGGGGAGAGGCCTTACAGTGCCCTAACGTGCCCCCACAGCCAGGCTGGTAACGAGGGGAGAACCTCACACCGGCTCGAGCAAAATGGAAGGCCCGGACTCCTACGGGAGCCGGGTTCCGTTCACGACGCAAAGGAAGACTTCACCCGGACTCCTACGGGAGTCGGGTTCCGCCCGCAAGGAAGACTTCGCCCGGACTCCTACGGGAGCCGGGTTCCGCCCGCAAGGAAGACTTCACCCGGACTCCTACGGGAGCCAGGTTCCACCCGCAAGGAAGACTTCACCCGGACTCCTACGGGAGCTGGGTTCCGCCCGCAAGGAAGACTTCACCCGGACTCCTACGGGAGCTGGGTTCCGCCCGCAAGGAAGACTTCGCCTGGACTCCTACGGGAGCCGGGTTCCGCCTACAAGGAAGACTTCACCCGGACTCCTACGGGAGCCGGGTTCCGCCTACAAGGAAGACTCCACCCGGACTCCTACGGGAGCTGGGTTCCGCCTACAAGGAAGACTTCCCCCGAACTCCTACGGGAGCCGGGTTCCGCCTACAAGGAAGACTTCAGCCAGACTCCTACGAGAGTCGGGCTCCATCCACGACTTCTGCAGCAAGGGTTAATGGTGGCGAAACCTAGCCGGCTAACAAGATCAGATGAAAGGAAAAAGCCCCCTCCCAACGATGTCAACATCAGGCAAGTTGGATGGCAAGAAAGGATCGACAGACAGCGATATTAGTGCAGCGCGCAGACGAGGTAACGCAAAATGCTCTTTTTATTCCATTTCCGATATACACACTACAAAGCCAGGAAGGCCAAGGAAAGAGGGGCAAAACGACAAAAAGGAAGTAACTACATGATAAGACAGAAAGACAAAAAGAGCTCTAAGGAGGCACTGCTCCCTCTGACCTAGAGTTATCTATTCTGTCCCTTAACCAGGACTGCCTCAGATTCTCTATTTCTCCTTCTAGCTCTTCCCTCTTTCGCAGCGCATCCTGGAGCGCCCGACGAAGTTGCTGGCTCTCAGCCTCCGCTTCTCGATGCCTCTTCCTCAAAACTTCGGACTCCGCCTCTGCGTCTGCGATGGCCCACCGCTCAAGTGCCAGTTGGATCTTCACTTGTTGCAGCTCGGCTGTCTTCTCCCCGAGGGAGACAGAAATCCCTTCAACAGTGCCTCTCAGGGCTTGGAGCTCTTCAGAATCTTGGGCAGAAGTAAGCTGTGCCCTGTTAGCCAGCTGCCTCTGGAGACGAACGACTTCGTCGGCCGTCGTCCGGAATCTCCCTTTATACTCTTCCACCTGCCGGCGCCAGCTAGCCTGCTGCACGTCGTGGCTCATCTCGACGTCTAGAAGCTGCTTCTGAAGGTCGGAGACCTTCTGCGACCACTTCTGTTCATCATCAACCCGGGCCAAGAGCCGAGATGAATTTCCTTCCAACTGGCCGATCTTCCTCTTCGCAGCTGACAGTTCCACCTTAAGGGCGCTGATCCTGGCTTCTTGAGCCCAAATACGGTCGCTGGTGCTCTTCTTGCACCCCTCGAGTTCCTTTGCGAAGTTCGCCTTCCTCCGGCTGTAATCCATGATCGCCTTCACATGGAGACTCCGAAAGTGGGCGGCCTCAGCGGCGGCTTCAGAATGGCCTTCTCTCGATTTGCAGAGCTCGCCTTCCGTCTTCTTCAACTTCTTCGTCAGGTGAAGGACCTCCTTTTTCAACTGCTGGATTGTCGATTTCAGCGGAACCCCCAGGGGCAAGGGGAGTGCTTCTGCAGGGCACTGCCATCGGAAGGCAAAAGCATCAGGGAACGACTCATTGCAAGGAGAAAAGCAGAAAGAAGGAGGAGGGGGAAAGAGAAGCCATCCACAACAAGAAATTCGACTTTATTGATTGAATAATTTTGAAGACAAACAGAAAGGAAATATTGCGACAAAATAAGGGCACAAGATCAGAGGTCTCAGACCTCAGGGGCGGGAGGTGGAGAACTCGGCGCAGGGGGTGCGACCGTAGTGGTGGCAGACGAGGGACCGGCCTCGT
Organism: Elaeis guineensis; assembly: GCF_000442705.2. NCBI lineage: Eukaryota > Viridiplantae > Streptophyta > Magnoliopsida > Arecales > Arecaceae > Elaeis > Elaeis guineensis. Next base: position 35,977,484 of record NC_026005.2, on the reverse strand, counting down.
CTTCGGACTCCTCAAGGAAGCTGAGGTCGAGCTCGGGGAATTTGCTGGCCACCTTCTCTTGGCAGAGCTCGAACCCCTTGGTGAACGCCTCCTGGCCGAACTGGACATTCAGGTCCCTCATCTCCGCGGAGGCCTTAAATTCCTCCACCGCAAGGGCCCTGGCCTCTGAGACTAGGACCGGAGTTTGCTCAACCAAATGGGCGACCTCGGCCTCCGCCTTCCTCGCCGACTCCTCCAAGATCTGCCTCTCCTCCTCCCGGGCTTGCTTCTCTCTTTTCAGGGCCTCCTGGAGGGCGGCTACTTCAGCCGACTTCGCTTGGAGGCAGGCAACCTCGGCTTGGCAGCGTCCCTCCGCCTGGAGGATGTCCCTCCTCATGCGGCTCACCGCCTCGATATAGGCGAATAGCTGGTGCCCAATCTGCAAGGACAGATAGAGAATTACGATAAAGGCCGAGTGACCATGTAAATAAAGATCCATTTACCTCGAGGAAGGACCCCAAAGAGTCCCAAGCCCGCTGCTCAGGATCGGCGCGGTCGATCCTCTCCACGACGTCAGACAGGATGCAGCCGTCGATCAACCGTCTGATCAAGTCCCTATCGTTGAAGAGATTCTCCAATCCCTCCTCGGAGCAGACGGACTCGTCTACAGCAGCTCGGTGGCTACTCACCCTGCGAGCCACCGATTTCCTCCTCCTCCCCACGGCGGGCACCTCCGTGGAGCGAACCCCCAGAGCGGGGGCCCCAGTCGGTGGGCTCCTCGAGGAGGCCCGAGGAGCCACTGGCTCGGCATCTGACGGAATGTCGATGGCCGGGGCCGCCTGGACGGGCGCAGCCAAGCTCGTCTCCTCCGCCCTAGCCCTCTTCGCCGATCCGGAGGCCGCCGCGCCCTTTCTCTTCTGAGCTCTCATGCCCCTGGCGAGCATCCGCGCTGCTTCGGCGTCCATTCCTAAAAAAAAAAAAAAAAAAAAGAAGAAAGAAGAAAAAGGGGAAAAAGAAGCAACACCGATCAATCAAGAGTCAAAAAAAAAAAAAAAAAAAGAGAGGAAAAAAAAAGAAGAAAGAAAAAGAAGAGAAGGGGAAGGAAAAAGAGGTAAAGAGAAGAAGAGGAGAAAGGCAAGAAAAGAAAAGATAAGATGAATACTCGCTGGATCCTGGGGGCTCAGGCCGACGTTGAAAAGAAGCTGCTCCCTCAGAAGATTAGGAAGGGAAGGAGCGGGATAAGATAGAAGCTTCTGGGCGGCCTGGAGGTCGTCCTCCCCAGGCTGGGAGCCCGGCGGACAGAATCCCTCAAAGAGCCCCAAGGGGGCAGGCCCAGTTCCAGGGTCGGGCAGTGGACGAGGAGGTATTTCCCCTTCCAATTGTGGATCAAAGAAGGAGCGCCTTTCAGCAACCCCTTCTTATCGAACTGGGGGGAGAAGTACCACCAGTCCTTCGCCGAAGGATGGCGTTTGAAGGTATAAAAATGTCTAAACAAGGAGAGAGATGGCTGAACCTCGACTACGTGGCAGAGGGAGAGAAACCCTATCAAAAACCTAAAGGAATTCGGGACCACGGAAGCGAGGGAGATGTCCAAGAAGCGGAAGAGGGCAGCGACAAAGGAAGGAAGCGGAAGCCGGAGTCCGGCACGGAATGCTTCCTGGTACAAACAAAAGCGACCGAGAGGGGGAGTGCTGGCCCGATCAGAGGGGCCTGGTAGCTCCAGGTCGTACTCCAGAGGAACTCCATACTGAACCCTTATCATAAGGAGTTCCTCCGAAGTCAAGGAACATGGAATAACGCCCGACGCGAAAACTGGGCGAAGCCCAGTCCCAGACGCGGGTTCGTCCACAGAGACAGGGACCTGGGGGTTTGAAGCAGAAGAACTCTCGGAACCGCTGGGAGCAGAAGAGCCAGAGGACATTTTGAGTAGTTTCGAAGGGGGGATCTAAAGGACCCTAAAAAGATGGACCGAAAGGGGAACGAGAGGCCGAAGACTAACTCGGAGGGATGCATAAAAGTAATGATGAGAAAAGAAGCCCCTAGGCGGTGAGAGGAAGGTTGGCACTAACCTATATTACTCTGAGGGACCTGAGGGACGAAAAATGAGAGGCGCCTACGGCTCGAGAAGATGCTCACTGAAGCAGGGCTCTCGAAGAGAAGACAGACACTAGTGAGAACTCAGGAATGGAGTAGGACGCCTAAAGGTGGGAGGACGGGTTTAAATAGACCCTGGGATCCAGCGCCATAATGATCGCGAATCCCCCGGGCCAGTCCGCATCCGACACGTGTCCCACTCCCCCTGACAGATGGCTAAAAGCGGCTGACGGTTGGCAGGATCATAATTGTGCCGTACCTAGGCCAGTGTACCTGCGGGAATTTCGAAGCATCCCCTCATACCGCTCCAATTCGAAAATACTCCGGCACGCGCACATTTAATGCCAAAATATCTGGAGGCGACAGTGCGCAGGATTTGAAGGGACGGTTTCGGCTGTGCCCATCTCTCTCTGTACTTCCTTCGTTTGAAATTCAAACTCAGAAGTAGGGGGACTGGTGTTGGGTATAAAATACCACAGCCGAAGTCCTCAGTGGAATCGACTACATGACAACTCCGCCCGGACTCCTACGGGAGCCGGCTCCATCACCGACAACAACTTCAGCCGCAAGCAGACTCCGCCCGGACTCCTACGGGAGTCGGGCTCCGCCGCCGACACTGACTACGGGACAGCTCTGCCCGGACTCCTACGGGAGCCGGGCTCCGTCCTCAGCATCAACCGCTGGTAGGCCTCGTCCGGACTCCTACGGGAGCCGGACCTCCCCTCTGACTTTAATTGCAGGAAAACTTCGTCCGGACTCTTATGGGAGCCAGGCTTCATCCTCGACGCCAACAATTTCAGCCGCAATCAGACTCCGCCCGGACTCCTACGGGAGCCGGGCTCCACCGCGACACTGACTACGGGACAGCTCCGCTCGGACTCCTACGGGAGCCGGGCTCCGTCCTCAGCATCAACCACTGGTAGGCCTCGTCCGGACTCCTACGAAGCCGGACCTCCCCTCTGACTTTAATTGCAGGGAGACTCCGCCCGGACTCTTATGAGAGTCGGGCTTCATCCTCGACGCCAACAACTTCAGCCGCAAGCAAACTCCGCCCGGACTCCTACGGAAGCCGGCTCCACCGCCGACATCGACTACAGGACAGCTCCGCCCGGACTCCTACGGGAGCCGGGCTCCGTCCTCAGCATCAACTGCTGGTAAGCCCCGTCCGGACTCCTACGGGAGCCGGACTTCGCCTTTAACCTTGATTGCAGGAAAATTCGCCCGGACTCTATGGGAGCCGGCTTCATCCTCGACTCCAACTTCAGAAAGACTGCCGGACTCCTACGGGAGCCGGACTCCGCGAATCAGCCGAGCAGACTCCGCCCGGACTCCTACGGAGTCGGGCTCCGCCGCCGACATCGATTACAGGACAGCTCTGCCCGGACTCCTACGGGACCGGGCTCCATCCTCAACAACTGCTGGTAACCCGTCA